>NC_060287.1:324118-624118 GCF_021613505.1 Equus quagga | reverse complement strand
CAGAACATAATTTCGGGGGATAGAAAGTACTGCAAATTCACTTAGTATACTATGTCAAATACAGAAAAATTCCAGAGGCGTCAACATATAAGACGGGGTAGTGGAGAAGAGAATACATCTAAGTAAAAACATTCTTTATTCCTTGTCCAGTGGGAGGATAGCAGATAGTGATAACTCTATAATTTGCATAAAAGTAGGTTTAAATATGTGTAATAAAAGTATAAAAATAACTATTAGGATAGAAGCATAGGCATAATTTTGAAACAGAAGACTAAAATGAATGGAACAAAAATATTCATCACATCCACAAAGGGTAAAAATAATAGAAAACTTGAAATACACTAAGTAGAAGAGAAAATAATAGAAATGCTATAGGGTTACACAAATCAACAATTACAATTAATGTAAATTAAATGTACCTGAAATTTTTCTGTTAAAAAACAGAGTCAAAACAATTCACAATATGCTGTTTCTTTTGCAACAAAAAAAATTTTTTAAGTATATTTAAAGTAAAGAGACATAAGCATAATTGTATTAGTCAGGGTTCTCCAGAGAAACAGAGTCAACTGGCTTTATCACATACTAAAACTCAAAGCAATGGAAATTGAAAAGCATAGCATTGGTGCCAGAAAAGTAGAATATGCCAATAGAACAAAAATGACAGGGGTATTTCAAACAAGTGTTGGAAGGATGGACTGTTTTACCTTATCATCCTCAGAAAATTGGAAATTCATTAAAAAAATTAATGTATATTTGAAACAACTGGATAAAGTCTAAATATGTTCCTAAATATATTGTTTTTAAAAAATATGGAATATGTTTATAACTTTGGTATTTGAGGAGCCTCCTTGAACAAGACACAGTTGCTTTTCAAAACAACAAATTCAAATTTTGTATACATTAAAATGTAAAATATGTTTATGACAAAAGACAACATAAGGCTAAAAGCCTGGGGAAAAGTATTTACAACATATCAACAAAGGATTTGTATTTAGAATATATGGAGAATTAAGAATGCAAATCAATAGGAAAATGACTAAAACCTAATAGGGTTTTGTAAGGGAAAAAAAGATGCATTCAATAAATGAAAGAGATCCAATCTCACTAGTTAACAGGAAAATGAAAATTAAAGCAACAAAAGTACTTGATTTGCACCCATTTGACTGGTACATACAGAAAAAATATGTGTATTGGAGAGATATGTGGAAATATATGTAATTTGTAAGGATTTAATATAATACAGACACTTTGAAAATCATTGTGGCAGTAACATTAAAATTTTACACAAACAATCAAGTTCTCAAGACCTACCAAAGAAATGTTTACATCTGCACACAAGAAAGTGTCTAAAGAAAGTTTATTGATTACAGTGGCAGAAATTAGGACAACCTAAATAGCCATACATATAAACCTTTACATGCCCATACTATGCAATATGGTACTGTAGTTAAAATGAATGATGCAGATGAATAAGTACTTACTGGAAGGAAAGCCCACTACTAAATAATCCCTAACAAATAGCAAAAGAAATTGCTAAACAGTAACTACCGTAATATATATATATATCTCTCCAAAATATGTCACATATTTTATGGATCCATGTGTCCAAGTACTTGCTCTGAAAAGTCTACAAGTATACATTTAACTCATAAATATGTCTATTTCTCATTAAGGGAGCAAAATTAAGGTTATTCATCAATAGACATTTTAATCTTATTAATAATATTTTAATGTTTTATAATGAGCATATTCGTGCATTACTTGTATAATTAAAAATTAATTTGAAATATAAAGAATATGACAAGGAAGAGAACCAAATTATTGGTTATTAGTTGGCCTGAAACAAATATATTCTTCATACTGTCTGTCCCTATAGCACAACATTCTTATGAGAATTATGCAACAAAATATATGGTAAAACATTATGAAATGTAAAGCATAATAGAAATTCTAGACTTTATTCAAGGATTTTTTTTACTTAAGGCATAATCATTTTTAACACTGTCAGAATATAATGAAATCTTTGCCAACAGGAATATTAATGACCTTCATGCTATTGAAAAATGCCTAGAGCTAAGAGGAAAATTAATTTCCTCTCCATCACTTTCCCTTTCAGAGCTGTGTGAATGAGAATCTTCTGATGACAGAAGAAACAGTTCTGCGGGTGCAAGGAATGGAGATAGGAGTGTAAGTGTGTGGGGAAAAGAAGTCATATTGATATAAATTAGATTTCTATTAGGAGAAGAAAACAATGTTTTAAATAGGCATTTTTTGGAGGAGGACAAAAAGAAAAATTATAAAGGAAGTGAAAGCTTGATGGAAGTTTTGGCTTCCTGAATTAGTGAAGGAATTGGCAACAGGGATATTGTTAATAGTGAGACCAGCTGAAACATATGAGAATTACAGACTTCAGAGCTGGAAAGGATCATACACATAATCTGACCAAACTCGCCCATTCTACAGATAGAGATTAGTCATCTAAAAGTAAACATGTTGTATGGCTTTATCAAAGTTATGGTTTGTGAAGAAAAGGTCATATGAGAAACTGTAATTTACATGCTGTATTCCAATGAGATTTCTCCCCATACTTTAAGGAAAACCCCCAATGGTAGATATTTTCTATTTATTTTGATCACTTACAATGACTCTTCTCAATGACATAACCAAATACCATTATATCCAGTGGAGACTGACATTTCCTTCTAGAAGGCTTAAAGATACTGTCCCAACTTTTCCACAGTTAATCCAAATCTAGTCTTCTTTCCTATCCTCTGTAACTCAGCAAAACGTTCTACCAGCATCCTGTTTTTTTCCAAGATGGATACAAGAAACACATCAATAATAGTTTGAAATCACCCACTTGAAGACAGTAATAAAATCTAGTATGTTTTTCCCCAAATGTTTTTCAGATCTGACTATATCTTTCTCTCTTCATTCTGTCCCAATTTAAGCTCCCGTCATTTGCAAAACACAGATAATAACAGACAAATCACAAGTATATACGTTGATAAATTTTCACATCACGTTGAACACATAAAACACAAGCAGGTGGATCAAGAAATTGAATCTTGCAGAGTGATGTCAACATCATGACAGAATGAGTTTGCCAGGGACTCTCTCCCCTCTAACACACAACAAAAAGGAATAACCATATTCCAACAGAAAATACCCCAAAAGCACAGGAATCCATGCAGAGTCATGGCAGCCACACAACAGAGGGTAGAGAGCCTAGAGCCCCACTCAGAGGAGCTGGAATGGGGTAAGAGAGAACTTCCCTCCCTCCCCTATAGACTGGGATCCAAGAAGGAAGGAGTAGGGGAGGGGTCGTGCATCCACAGGTTCACCCAGGATGCCCTAGGGCTCTTTCAGCCTAGGAGGAAGCCCTCTAATGGAATGAAAACTTTCACACAGGGTGAGCTCATCAAGCCAAGACCCTGGGAGACCAGATAGCAGAGCTTATCGAGAACCCTGGGACTGCACGCAGGAGAAAGTGCCCCTCCTCCAACCCGTGCTGGGCTGCACCATCTCAGCTGAAGGTGGAGGGCTCAGGAAGGAAAATACCAAAAACAAAGATAATCTTGTCAATTTAACCACAAACTCACAACACAAGTTGAAATAAGATATGAGAAAAATAACTTAGGAGGGGAGGAGGAAAGGGACTGAATCAGTTTAGACTAAGGAAATAAGAGGCCATCAGAAAATGGACTATCTTATACATGAGATTCTGAATACAAACTTCAGGATGGCCGCTAAACTAAAAAGCAGAACAGAGACACAAAAATTAAATAAGGAAAAAAACAGAGAAACACAGCATAAAAAACTGCATAATTCAATGGGTAGACCAAAACACACAGGACAAGAAACAAAGGAAATGCAGGAAAATTGGAGAACAAGTGATATAATGACAGCATTAAGCCCTCATACATTAATAATCACCCTCAATGTAAACGGATTGAACTCTCCAATAAAAAGACACAGAGTGGCAAAATGGATTAGAGAACAAGATCCAACAATTTGTTGCCTCTAGGAAACACATCTCAGCTCCAACTACAAATACAGGCTTAGAGTGAAGGGGTGGAAGACGATACTCCAAGCTAATGGCAAACAAAAGAAACAGGTGTCACAATGCTTATATCAGACATGTAGACTTCAAGATAAGTTAGGTAAAGAGAGACAAAGAGGGGCAATATATAATGATCAAAGGGACACTCCATCAAGAAGAAATAATGCTTATAAATATCTATTCATCCAACACAGGAGCACCAAAGTTCATAAAGCAACTATTAACAAACCTAAAAGAAGATATTAAAAATAACACAATAATAGTAGGGGGCCCCAACATCCCACTCAAATCGTTGGACATATCATCCAGACAGAAAATCAACAAGGAAACAGTGGAACTAAATGAAAAGCTAAACAGTTGGACTTAATAGACATATATAGAACACTCCATCCAAAAACAGCACAATACACATTCTTCTCAAGTGTGCACAGAACATTCTCAAGGATGGACCATATGTTGGGAAATAAGGAAAGCCTCTATAAATTTAAAAAATTGAAATAATAACAAGCATCGTCTCCAGCTATAATGCTATGAAGCTAGAAATTAATTACAAGAAAAAAGCTGAGAAAGGCACAAAGATGTGGAAACTAAACAATGTGCTATTGAACAAGCAATGGATCATTGAAGAAATTAAAGAAGAAATCAAAAAATACCTGGAGACAAATGAAAATGATAACATGCTGTACCAATTCATATGGGATGCAGGAAAAGTTGTATTAAGAGGGAAATTCATCACAATAAAAATTCCAAATAAGCAATCTCAAATTACACCTAACTGAATTAGAAAAAGAAGAACAAAGGCCAAAGTCAGAAGAAGGAGAGAAATAATAAAAATCACAGCAGAAATAAATGCTATTGAACCAAAAAAGGCAGTAGAAAGGATCAAGGAAACAAAGAGCTGTTTATTTGAGAAGATAAATAAAATTGACAAACCCCTAGCCAGACTTACAAAGAAAAAAAGAGAGAAAGCTCAACTAAACAAAATCGGAAACGAAAGAGGAGAAATAACAACAGACTCCACAGAAGTACAATGGGCTAGAAGAGAATAGCGTGAAAAACTATATGCCAACAAAATGGATAACCTAGAGGAAATGGATAATTTCTTAGACTTACAATCTCTCAAAGCTGAGTCGAGAAGAAACAGATAATCTGAACAGACCAGTCACAAGGAAACATATTGAAATGGTACTCAAAGACATCTCAAAGAATAAAAGCCAAGGACCAGACGGCTTCCCTGGGGAATTCTACCAAACTTTCAGAGAGGATTTAATACCTATCCTTTTCTACCTATTCCAAAAAATTAGGGAGGATGGAACACTTTCTAACACATTCTATGTGGACAACATCACTCTGATACCAAAGCCTGACAGGGACAGCACAAAAAAGGAGAACCACAGGCCAATATTGCTGGTAAACATAGATGCAAAAATTCTCAACAAAATTTTGACAACCCAAATTCAGCAATACATCAAAAAGATCATATACCACAATCAAGTGGGATTCATACCAGGGACACAGGGATGGTTCAACATCCACAAATCAATCAACGTGATACACCACATCAACAAATTGAGGAATAAAAACCACATGGTCATCTCAATAGATGCAGAGAAAGCATTTGACAAGATTCAACAGCGATTTATGATAAAAACTCTTAGCAAAATGGGGATAGAAGGAAATTACCTCAACATAATAAAGGCCATATATGACAAACCCGTTGACAACTTCATACTTTATGGGCAAAAACTGAGCACCATCCACCTGAGAACAGGAATGAGACAAGGATGTCCACTATCACCACTTTTATTCAACATAGTACTGGAGATTTTGGCCAGAGCAATTAGGCAAGAGAGGAATAAAAGGAATCCAAATAGGGAGTGAAGAATTGAAACTCTCACTGTTTGCAGATGACATGATGTTACATATAGAAAACCCAAAAAAATCCATTGGAAAACTAATAGAAGTAATTAACAACTACAGTAAAGTTGCACGTACAGAGTCAACCTACAAAAATCAGTTGCTTTTCTATACTCCAATAACGAACTTACAGAAAGAGAACTCAAAAATATAATTCCATTTTCAATCACAACTAAAAAAATTAAGTACCTAGGAATAAATTTAACCAAGGAGGTGAAGGACTTATACAAAGAAAACTCTAAGACATTACTGAGAGAAATTGATAATGACTTAAAGACATGGAAAGAGATTCCTTGCTCATGGATTGGAAGAATAAACATAGTTAAAATGTCCATAGTACACAAAGCAATCTACAGATTCAATGCAATCACTATCAGAAACCCAATGACATTCTTCATGGAAATAGAACAAAAGATACTAAAATTTATATGGGGCAATCAAAGACCCTGAATTGCTAAGGCAATCCTGAGACAAAAAGAACAAAGCTGGAAGTATCACAATCCCTGATTTCAAAATGTACTACAAAGCCATAATGACTAAAATGGCATGGTATTGGTACAAAAACAGGCACACAGATCCATGGAACAGAACTGAGACCCCAGAAATAAAACCATACATCTACGGTCAGCTAATCTTTGACAAAATTGCCAAGAACATACAATGGAGAAAAGATAGTCTCTTCAATAAATGGTGTTGAGAAAACTGGACAGCCACATGCAAAAGAATGAAGGTAGACCACTTTCTCACACCATACACTAAAATAAACTCAAAATGGATCAAAAACTTGAAGATATGACCTGAAACTATAAAGCTCCTGGAAGATAATATTGGCAGTACACTCTTTGACATTGAATTAAAAAAGATCTTTTCAAATACCACAAACTCTCAGACAAGGGAAACAAAAGAAAAAAATAAACAAGTGGGAATTCATCAGACTAAAGATCTTCTGCAATGCAAAAGAAACTAGGATCAAAACAAAGAGACAACCCACCAACTGGGAGAAAATATTTGCAAATCATATATCTGACAAGGGGTTAATCTCCATAATATATAAGGAACTCACACAAATGAACAATAAAAAGCAAACAATCTGATCAACAAGTGGGCAGAGGAGATGAACAGACATTTTTCCAAAGAAGATATACAGATGGTAAATAAACACATGAAAAGATGTTCAACATCACTAATCATCAGGGAAATGCAAATCAGAACTACACTAAGATACCACCTTACACCTGTTAAAATGGCTATAATCACTAAGACTAAAAATAACAAATGTTGGAGTAGGTGTGGAAAGAAGGGAACCCTCACACACTGCTGGTGGGAATGCAAACCCGTGCAACCACTATGGAAAACAGTATGGAGATTCCTCAAAAAACTAAAAATAGACTACCACATGACCCAGCTATCCCACTACTGGGTATCTACCCAAACAATTTGAAATCAACAATCCAAAGTAGCATATGCACCCCTATGTTCATTGCAGCTCTATTCACAATAGCCAAGACATGGAAGCAACCCAAGTGCCCGTTGACTGATGATTGGATAAAGAAAATGTGGTGTGTATGTGTGTGTGTATATATATATAGTGGAATATATAGTGGAATACTATTCGGCCAGATAAAAAAGACAAATTCATCCCATTTGCGATAACATGGAAGGACCTAGAGGGAATTATGCTAAGCGAAATAAGCCAGTCTGAGATAGACAAGCACCATATTATTTCACTCATATGTGGAATATAAACAAGTACTGGGACAAAAAAAAAACAGTTCAGTGGTTACCAGGGGAAGAGGGTGCAGGGTGGGCACAGGGGGTGAAGGGGAGCACTTATGTGATGACAGACAAGAAATAATGTACAACTGAAATCTCACATTGGTGTAAACTATTATGAACTCAATGAAAAAGAAGAAGAAATTGAATCTTAACAAGATCACGGAGGTCCCCTTATCTATTCCATCATTAGTTTCTCCACCCAACAATGAAAACTACTATGAGTTATCACACCTTTAATTGTTTTATTCTGTTTTTGAACTTTCTATAAATGGGGCCATAGAATATTTACCCTTTTATGTGTGAATTCTTTGGCTTGGTGTTAGGTTTGTGAGTCCGTACTCACGTGCATAGCTGTTCACTCTCATTGCTGTGGAATGTTCCTTCCCTTGGGTCTATCATAAATCATTCACTTGTTCTGTTCTTAATGGACATTTCAACTGCTTCCAGTGTGGAGGGACAACAAGCGATGTAAATATCCTTACACATTTCTCAGTGAAAATGTGAGCTCTTCCTATTGGATACAAGCCTAAGAGTGGAACTGTGGGGACACAGGGTACGAGTATGGTGACGTTTAGTTCCCAATAAAGAGTAATAAAGAGTGGCTGTCTGAAGAATTCCAAATGACTCATATGAAAAAGCCAGCATTGCTATCCTTTGCATTTTTAAATTTAACCGTTATGAAGATGTGGTTGAATCTCATTGTGATATTTCATTAATTTGTATTTCACTAGTGAATAATAGTGTCAAACACTTTTCATATATACTGCCTATGTAAATATCTTCTTTTGTGAAGTATTTAAATTATTATTCTACTGGATTCTCTATATTTTACTATACATATATTTTATATTTTACTATACATATAAAATATATACATCTATTTTTGGAAATTATATATACATATTTGTATGATATTAATGTAGTTCCTATAAAAAAAGCTCCTATACAAAGTGAGAATTTTACATATATTATTATATTTACAAATATTTAAAATTTACATATGAACTATATATGCTAATTATGTTAAAATATATACTAAATGGATATATGTTCTAAATATACTACATATAAATATTATACTCTATATAAGTTATGTAGACTAAATATATACTTTATATATACTTATAAATATTAAAATATCTATTAAATTATATATAATTGTATATATATTTGTAAGTAAATAATTCTCATTCTCTAATTTGGTTTTTCAGTATCTCAATGAGTTTTTTTTTTGAGGAAGATTAGCCCTGAGCTAACTGCTCCCAATCCTCCCTTTTTTGCTGAGGAAGACTGGCCCTGAGCTAACATCCATGCC
Source organism: Equus quagga (assembly GCF_021613505.1). Lineage (NCBI taxonomy): Eukaryota > Metazoa > Chordata > Mammalia > Perissodactyla > Equidae > Equus > Equus quagga. The sequence goes on along the minus strand of NC_060287.1, from coordinate 615,047 downwards.
CATCTTCCTCTACTTTATATGTGGGCCACCTACCACAGCATGGCGTGCCAAACGGTGCCATGTCCAAACCCGGGATCCAAACCAGCAAACCCTGGGCCACCTAGAAATGGAACGTGCGAACTTAACCACTGCACCACCAGGCCGACCCCTCACTGATATTTTTGAAGGGCCAAGGTTTTTAAATTTTAATGTAACCTAATACACTTCTTTGATTTTTATGGTGAGCATTTTTTTGTAACTTGATCCACACATCTTTGCCTACTTCTAAGTGGAGAAGATATTCTCCTATATTGCTTTTAGAATTTAATTGTTTTTCTCAAATTTAGATGTATAATCCATCTGGAATGTTTTTGTGAATGGCATGAGTCAAATTACTAATATCTGTTTAACTCAGCACCTTCTCCTGAAAAGGCCATCTTGTCCTTGATGTGTCGCAGTTCCTGCCTTCTTCTATCCTTTTAGCTTTTTAGGTAAACGTTTTTTATGTTATCTTTTTCGTAGTGATACTAGAAGTCACACTGTGCATCCTGGACTCCTCACCATGTATGTTACAGTGTTTCTTTAACACTTTTTTGAGCAATGAGAAAATTTTACAACAATTCAACTTCTCCTGATTGTTTTGTTATTGTTGTGTATTTTAATTGTAGATATGTTATAAATATTAAAAGACAGTATTACAACAGTTTAATTATTTTTAAATTAGCCACATATACTTATCATTTCCTCGACTTTCCACTTCTTCCCATAGTTTTATGATTCCATTTTCCTTCACACTGACAAACTTTACTATGCTTATATTGAAGATTTGCAATTTAGAAATAATTTCAGCTTTTAGATGTCACACATGTTTATTTTGCCTTTACTTTTAAGGACATTTTTTCTGAGTTTTGAATTCTGGGTTGGCTCAATTTTCTTGCCCAGAATATTGAAGATATTATTCCATTTCCTTCTGGATTCCATGGTTTTTGTTTAAAAGATAGTAATTAATATTATCAATATTTTTGTTATTCTTTTGAGGAATATAAAGTGTCTTTTTCCTCAGGCTACTTTCAAAATCTAATTTGTCTAACTTATTTTCTCTCTGTTTTGAGCAGATTATCTGTGATGTGCCTTCACATCTATAATGTGTTACTTGAAGAAGTTCAATGAGTGTCTTCATTCTGTGCATTCATATATTTCGTTAATTTAAAAAGATATTCTCAAATACTGTGTCTTGCCTTGTAACTTTTATTCTGTTATCTCTCTAGTCTCTCCTACTGGGACTACAATTATGTATATGCTATTTTATGTGACTGTGTACCTGCAGTCTCTAATAATTAGCTTTGTTTATTTATTTTTTTATATCTTTGCTTGAGTTTGAATATTTTCCATACTCTAGCTTCAAGTTAATTAATCTTGTCTTTTACTATGTCCATTCTGCAGTTAAATCCATCCAGTTATTAATTTCAAGTATTGTAATTTTGTTAATTTTTAGAATATCATGTTAATTGTATAGACTGTAATTCTGTAGAAATTTTCCCTTATTTATTTGTTTTGTATTTTCCCTCTATTTTCTTTAACATACACATGATAATAGTTAGATCGAAGTCCCTGTCCGCTAATTTCAATATCTGATTATTTGGGGACTTTTTCTACCATCTGATTTTTTTTCTTAATTATCTGTCACATTTTCCTCTTTATTCACATGTCTTTTAATTTTTTCATTTTATGTCACATAGTGTCTAAAAGAATTATAAAAACTATGGATATTATTCCCTCTGCCCCTTCTAGAAAGAGTTCTAGTTTTCTTCTGTTTGGCAAGTCAGGTGATCAGCTTGTTGCCTCAATCCAGTCAAGGAATGAGCTGCACAGTGGGCCCCCCCAGACAACCCCCCGGCATGCCTGTGATGGGCAGGCCGTTTAGGAAGGGCTTTTCCCACTACAGGATTTTTGCTCCTTTAGTCCTTGTTGGTATTATACTTTTTGATATCTTGAAAAATATAATATTTGTAAATATCCTTTTATTTTCTAGCTATTTTATCAGAGGCTTTGACCTGCCTGATAAAATGCTGGCTAACTTTCAAACTTCTCAACAGAGAAATGAATTCTGACATTTTCTACTCCTTCTCCTCTCTCTCACTACTCTTATTTATTGACCATTAATTATGTGCCAAACACAAGGCTAAGTGTCTCACTGGAAGTCTCCCCCAATATGTACAGTAATTATTCTTATTTTCTCTATTTAGATTTGGAGTAACTCAGGCTCACAAGGATTCACGCAGCTAGGAAATAATGGAACTTGGGTTTTGTCACTAGCTTTACGATTCCAAAATGAATACTTTTCATCCTCATGCTACATAACATTGCTTTCTCTCTCTCTCCATATATATATTTATTCAATATCTTATATGTATTCTGTATATACATTATATATATTCAATAGCTTATATATTCTATATGCATTCAATATATAATTCAATGTATGTATATGTGTTATACTGAATATTATACATAATATATAATTTAATATATATATGTATATACACATTCAATAGGTTTTCCAAGAGTTGATCTGCACACAGGTTTGCCATCAGAAGAATGGATTTATACTCTCTCTAGCTCTTGCAATTGAAAGTGTAACCTTAGGCTCAGTACTTAACTGAATATCATTTTCCTCACCTATAAACGGCATGAATAACACCTCCTTGGGTAGTTTTCCCAAGGAGTTAATGGTATAGAACCAGTTTTTACACTATAAATCACCATGAGTATTTTAGTTATCAATTCCATTGAGAGATATATGCCTTCATACCCTGACAAGCTTTTGGTTGTTCATATCTTTCTTGTAGTTAACTTCATCACATGACGATTATAGTTGAATCAAACAATAGAGTTGTTATTTGATTGTGCAGGATAACTAGCTAATCTCATTGTCGAACTTGTTACATCACCTTGACTTACATTCGGTAAGTATCAAGGAAAGGTCCTTAAGCTCATAAGCCACGAGCCATTATAAGATTTTAACCTGGCAGATCTTGTCAAGATGGTGCTGTGAGCAGACATTGAACTCGCCTCCTCCCACGAACACAACCAGGTTACAACAATTTTGGGAAGAATCACCCTGGATTGAAAACTGAAAACTGGATAAAAAGAACCCCTACGACAAGGGACAGTCCTGAGGAAAGCAGAAGAGGCAGACACTCTGGCAGGGGAGGAAAAAAGCCACCTTTGGGAGCAGTGGAGCTTCTCAGCTGACCAGGTGGGAGCCACCCTAAGGTACACAGCCCTCCCTGGAGGAGTGAGGTCCAGAGCGGGAGTCAATACTGCTATAACCATCCTTAGAACTCAGCCCAACTGAGAGGGGTGTCTTACTGTCTGGCTTTGCTGGCTATTAACTGCAGTGAGGACATCCCAGAAAAGCTATCAGCCAAAAGCCGAAAAGATCTGGGCCTTAAAGGGCCCACACACAAACTCACTCATTGCAGCAACCTAAAATCACCAGAGAGAAGGCTGACTGTCCTTTGGTGAAACAAGACTCACCTCGTGGGCTCTGGGGGCATCTTGGTGAGAGGAGGATCCTCTCCTGAGACTGAGACATTGGTGGGGGCCATTGTTCTGAACTGGTCCAGGCGTGCTGATAAGGACACTGGTGGGGGCCATTGAGGTGCATCTCTTGGGCTGTTAGCTCAGGGGTCTGCAACACCCGCTAGAGCACAGATTTAATCCAGTTCAGCCAGGGCAAGCAACCCACCCTAGGGACTGGCCCCACCTAACAGCAAGCCCTCAGGCTACTTTTCAGCCTAATTGACTGAGTGCCTTGATCCTCTACAGGCAGGCAAGGGTGTCTGCCTCTGTGGGGCAGGGCTTGTGTGAGGACCAGGTAAACTGTGGGGGGCATTGGGGCAGAGGTGGGGGCCTCTGCAGTGTGGCATTGGGTTATGCTCCAGGGGGTTGAGAAGTGTGCAGGGACCGGGACTGTGTTGACAGTGTATGTGGTCCAGTGGGGGGTGAGGCTATCAGTGGCAGAAGACTTGTGCTTCACAAATAGCCATAAAAAGGATCAGCCCCACCTTCCAAAGCCTGAAACAACTGAGTGCCTCCATGCCAAGGGCTAGCCCCACTCAGCTGCAATCCTAAGAGAACTGACAACAGCCTTGTTGGCCTCAGGCCTATCACAACTGTACGCCCCTGAGCTTAGCAACCAGCTACACTGGGTACCAACCCAATTAAGAGAACAATTGCAATAAGAGTGTGCTAATAGACTTTGTAGCCAACAGTGCTGAGGCCCCCCCAAACCAGATTTACAAATAGTTGGCCAGGGAAGGAAAGATCAGACTCCCTGGGTACCTGCAGTGGGAGCAACCCTGCCACAGCAGAAGAACACAAGTAGCCCACAAAGGGGTAACTCCTGGTTCTTATGATCTGGTGATGAGAGGGAAGCACACTGCTGGGCCTCATAAGACATCTCATACATAAGGCCACTTCTCCAAGATCAGGAGACATAGCCGACTCATCTAGTATGAAGAAAACACCACAGAGAAAAAGGCATAATGAGGAGGCAAAGGAATACTTTCCAAGCAAGGGAACACTACAAAATACCAGAAAAAGAACTAAGTGAAACAGAAACTAGCGACCTCCTCAACAAAGAATTCAAACAAAATATAATGAGGATGCTCACAGATATGCGGAGAAGAATGGTTGAACACAGTGAGCACATCAGCAAAGAACTGGAAGATATAAAAAAGAACCAATCAGAAATGAGGAATACAATACTCAAAATGAGAAATTCACTAGAGGGACTCAAGAGCAGAGTAGAGGAAGCAAAAGAATGGATCAGTGAGCTAGACGAAAGATTAGAGGAAATCGCCCAAGCAGAACAGAAAAGAGAAAAAAGAATTAGACAGAATGAGAACAGTGTTAGGGAACTCTGGGACAATATCAGCCATGCTAACATTCAGATTATAGGGGTCCCAGAAGAAGAAGAGAGAGACAAAGGGGCAGAAAATTTATTTGTTGAAATAATAGAGGAAAATTTTCCTCACCTGAGGAAGGAAACACACATCCAAGTTCAGGAAGCACAGAGAGCTCCAAACAAGAGAAGCCCAAAGAGGCCCACACCAAGACATGTTATAATCAAAATGTCTAAAATTAAAGACAAAGAGATAATCCTAAAAGCAGCAAGAGAAAGGCCTCAAGTGGCATATGAAGGGAAGCCCATCAGGCTATCAGTGGACTTCTCAGTCTAGACCCTACAGGCGAGAAGAGAATGGCACGACATATTTGAAGTGCTAAAAGGAAAAAACCTACAAGCAAGAATACTCTATCCACCAAGGCTGTCACTCAGAACGGAAGGAGCAATAAAGAGCTTCCCAGACAAACAAAAATTAAAGGAGTTTATCACCAAGAAACCAGTTCTACAAGAAATGCTGAAGGGACTTATTTAAGTGGGAAAGCAATGAACACAAATAGAGGTAAAAGAAAAAAATTATCAAAAAAACACAAAACAACAACAATAAAAAACAGGAAATAAAATCACTTGTAAGGTAAAAGTATAGTAAAGGCAACAGATCAACTACCTGTGAAGATAATATGAAGGTTAAAAGACAAATGTACTAAAATTACCTATTTCAATGATAAGAGGGTGATGGATAGACACACACTAAACAAAAGACTATATATGATGTGAAAAACATATAATGTGGGAGGAGGGGAGTGAAAAAGTAGAGCTTTTAGAAAGATGTTAAGCTAAAGAGTCTATATACTCAACATAGACTGTTATATGCATAGTATATTAAATACGATCCTCATGGTAATCACAAACCAGAAACCTATAACAAGCAGGAAAAAAGTTAGACAAAAGAAATCAAACATATTAGTAAAGATAGCCATCAAACCACAAGTGAAGAGAGAAAGAGAAAAAGAAAGGAACTGAGAAGAACTACTAAAACACCCAAAAAAAAGAAAAAGTAACCAAATGGCAATAAATACATATTTATCAATAGCTACTTTAAATGTCAATGGACTAAATGCTCCAATCAAATGCCATAGGGTGGCCAATTGGATAAAAAATAAGATCCATGTATATGCTGCATACAAGAGACACACTTCAGACCTATAGACACTCACAAACTGAAAGTGAAAGGATGAAAAAAGATATTCCATGCAAACGGCAAAGGAAAGAAAGGAGGGGTAGCAATACTTATATCAGACAAAATAGACTTTAAATCAAAAACTGTAATAAGAGACAAAGACGTGCACTACATAATGATAAAGGGAACAATCCAACAAGAAATTATAACACTTGTAAATATCTATGCACCCAACATAGGAGCACCTAAATATATAAAGCAATTACTAACAGACATAAGAGGAGAAATAGACAGTAACACAATAATAGTAGGGGACTTTAACACTCCACTTACACCAATGGATAGATTATCCAAACAGAAGATCAATAAGGAAATACTTGCCTTAAAGGACACATTAGACCAGATGGACTTAGTAGATATATACAGAACATTCCAACCAAAAACCACGCAATACACATTCTTTTCAAATGCCCATGGAACATTCTCCAGGATTGATCACATATTAGGCCACAAAACAAGTCTCAATAAATTTAAGAAGATCGAAATAATACCATGCATCTTTTCTGACCACAAAGGTATGATACTGGAAATCAACTACAGAAAGAAAACCAGAAAAGCCACAAAAATGTGGAGATTGAACAAAATGCTACTGAACAATGATTGGGTCAATAAAGAAATCAATAAGAAATCAAAAAATTCATGGAGACAAATGAAAATGAAAACACGACATGCCAAAATCTGTGGGATACAGCAAAAGCGGTTCTACGAGGGAAGTTTATAGTAATTCAGGCCTACCTCAACAAAGAAGAAAAATCCCAAATAGACAATCTAAAAGTGCACCTAAAGGAACTGGAAAAAGAACAACAAACAAAGCCCAAAATCAGCAGAAGGAAGGAAATAATAAAAATCAGAGCAGAAATAAATAAAATTGAGACTAAAAAAACGACAGAAAAAATTAATGAAACCAAGAGCTGGTTCTTCAAAAAGATAAACAAAGTTAACAATCCCTTATCTACACTCACCAAGAAAAAATAGAGAAGGCTCAAATAATTAAAATCAGAAATGAAAGAGGAGAAATTACAACGGACACCTCAGAAATACAAAAGATAATAAGAGAATACTATGAAAAGCTATATGCCAACAAATTGGATAATCTAGAAGAAACGGATAAATTCTTAGAAACATACAACCTTCCAAAACTGGAGCAACAAGATATAGAAAATTTGAATAGACCAATCACCAGTAAGGAGATCAAAACAGCAATTAAAATCCCGCCAAAAAATAAAAGTCCAGGACCAGATGGCTTCCCTGGTGAATTCTACCAAACATTCAAAGAAGACTTAATACCTATCCTTCTCAAACTCTTCCAAAAAATTGAAGAGGAGGAGAGGCTACCTAACTCCTTCTGCGAATCATACATTATCCTGATACCAAAACCAGACAAGGACAACACACAAAAAAAATAAAATTACAGGCTGATATCACTGATGAACATCGATGCAAAAATCTTCAACAAAATTCTAGCAAATGACATACAACAATACATTAAAAAGATCATACATCATGATCGAGTGGGTTTCATTCCAGGGATGCAGGGATGGTTCAACATCTGCAAATCTATCAATGTGATACACCACATTAACAAAATGAAGAATAAAAATCACAGGATCATTCCAATAGATGCAGAGAAAGCATTTGACAAGATACAGCATCCATTTATGATAAAAACTCTAAATAAAATGGGTATAGAAGGAAAATACCTCAACATAATAAAGGCCATATATGACAAACCCACAGCAAATATCATTCTCAATGCAGAAAAACTGAAAGCTATCCCTCTAAGAACAGGAACCAGACAAGGATGCCCACTGTCACCACTCTTATTTAACATAGTATTGGAAGTCCTAGCCAGAGCAAACAGGCAAGAAAAAGAAATAAAAGGGATCCACATTGGAAAAGAAGAAATGAAACTGTCACTCTTTGCAGACGACATGATTTTATATCTATAAAACCCTAAAGAGTCCACTAAAAAGCTTTTAGAAATAATAAAGGAATACAGTCAAGTTGCAGGATACAAAATCAATGTACAAAAATCGGTTGCATTTCTATACACTAACAACGAAGTAACAGAAAGAGAAATTAAGAATATAATCCCATTTACAATTGCAACAAAAAGAATAAAATACCTAGGAATAAACTTAACCAAAGAGGTGAAAGATCTGTACACCGAAAACTATAAAACATTGTTGAAAGAAATCAAAGAAGACACAAAGAAACGGAAAGATATTCTGTGCTCTTGGATTGGAAGAATTAACATTGTTAAAATGTCCATACTTCCTAAAGCAATCTATAGATTCAACGCAATCCCTATCAAAGTTCCAACAATACTTTTTACAGAAATAGAACAAAGAATCCTAAAATTTATATGGAACAACAAAAGACCCCGAATACCCAAAGGATTCCTGAGAAAAAAGAACAAAGCTGCAGGTATCACACTCCCGGATTTCAAATTATACTCCAAAACCATAGTAACCAAAACAGCATGATACTGGCACAAAAACAGACACACAGATCAATGGAACAAAACTGAGAGCCCAGAAGTAAACCCACACATTTATGGACAGCTAATATTTGACAAGGGAGCCAAGAGCATACGATGGAGAAAGGAGAGTCTCTTCAATAAATGGTGTTGGGAAAACTGGACAGCCACATGCAAAAGAATGAAAGTAGACCATTCCCTTACACGATGCACAAAAATCGACTCAAAATGGATTAAAGACTTGAATGTAAGACCCGAAACCATGAGACTTCTAGAAGAAAACATAGGCAGTACGTGCTATAACATTGGCCTCAGCAGCATATTTTCAAGTCTCATGTCTGACCGGGCAAGGGAAACAAACAAAAAAAATGAACAAATGGGACTACATCAAACTAAAAACCTTCTGCACAGCAAAGGAAACCATCAACAAAACGAAAAGACAACCTAACAATTGGGAGAAGATATTTGCAAACCTCATATCAGATAACGGGTTAACATCCAAAATATACAAAGAACTCATACAGCTAAACAACAAAAAAACCAACAATCCAATTAGAAAATGGGCAAAAGATCTGAACAGAGATTTCTCCAAAGAAGATATACAGATGGCCAACAGGCATATGAAATGATGCTCAACGTCATTAGCTTTCAGGGAAATGCAAATCAAAACTACAATGAGGTATCACCTCATTCCGGTCAGAATGGCTGTAATTAACAAGACAGGAAACAACAAATGGAGAGGGTGTGGAGAGAAGGGAACCCTTGTTCACTGCTGGTGGTAGTGCAAATTGTTGCAGCCACTATGGAAAGCAGTTTGGAGTATCCTCAGAAAATTAAGGGTAGATCTACCATATGATCCAGCTATTCCACTGCTGGGTATTTATCCAAAGAACTTGAAAACACAAAGGCATAAAGATACTTGCATCCCTATGTTCATTGCAGCATTATACACAATAGCCAAGACGTGGAAGCAACCTAGGTGCCCATCAAGGGACGAATGGATAAAGAAGATGTGGTATTTATACACGATGGACTGCTACTCAGCCATAAGAAATGACAAAATCCGGCCATTTGTGACAACATGGATGGACCTTGAGGGTATTATGCTGAGTGAAATAAGTCAAATACCATATGACCTCACTCATAAGTAGAAGATAAAAACGACACACAAAAAAAAGAACACAGCATTGGAGATTGGACTGGTGGTTACCATTGGGGAAGGGGGGAGAGGGGAGGGCAAAAGGGGTGATTAGGGTCACATGTGAGGGGATGCACTATAATTAGTGTTCGGGTGGTGAACATGATGTAATGTATACAGAATTCGAAATACGATGTACATCCAAAAAAAAAATTAAAAAACAAAAAAGATTTTAACCTTAGTTGGCTTGCCAAAGACATTTTAACTGATTGCATTGTTAAATTTGCTGAAACTTCTAATAGAGGCCATAAGAAAATTGAGCTGCCAGTTGTTTAAAAAAATCACAGGGTGAAGGGGGAGCAAGTTAGATGGAATTGTTATTAAAATGAAGACAGATATTATGTTGACAATCATTCAGGCATCTGTACAATATATTCACACTCAATTTGGCCAAAATTCATATAATAGAAAAACGTGAAATAAGATTTTTTTTCTCATTAAACAGCGCCAAATATTGGAAAATTGGTTCCTATAGTGATGGATTCTGATGTACTGCAGCCGCCAGACCCAACTTTAACACCATCAGTCGGTTGAAATTATGTTCTGGTTAATTGTGGTGTAATTATAGTGTGGTGTCTATTTGTGAAACAGTAGAGTCTTAGCACACATCCATTTAGTTTACACAAATATAACTACATACTATATAAAGATCGCTGAAACTGGGAAAGGGGGACAGACAGAAGGAAGGAAGGGGAAATAGAGGAAAGGGAGACAAGGAGAGATTTGAAAGAGAGAAACATTCCTGTATTTAGTTATAGCCTTTAGCTGTTCAAATCACTTTTCCAGAACTAAAATGCTGAAAACGAGCAAAAACTAACTGCTGTGATTTTCAAGAGTAATTTTAACTGTACAAAATTTTGTAACCTCCCTTTAAGATGTTCCACTCTATTTCGAAATGGATGGTTAATCAATGTCTTGTGCTTTGAAAAGTTTCCCCTTCTGTTTCCGTAATTGAAATTAATTTGCCTTGTGAGGAAATCACGACAGGTAGCACTCTTTTCTAAAATCAATCCCAAAATTCCAGAAGATGTCTAAGGTCACACAGCCAGTTGTTTCCATATATGCAAGATTACGTTCCTTGTTCTCTGTTTGTGCTCTTTTGATGACTTCATAACATATTTCTTGCACACTATACTTTTACATACCTATACATGTGCACACAGGCCACACATATTTGGGTATGTCACACATACAAAAAACAAATTTAAAAAAGAATCACAAGAAAAGCAGAATTTTGTAAAAAGGGAAATAAAGTTTCCCCAAGGCATTCTGTAGTTCTTTAATTTTCAATGAACTGGAATGACTATTTTAATTTATTTTGTTGGTTGCCATGCTTTACTGTAGATTGCTCAGGTTATATTTAATTTTTGATAAAGGATTAGTGCTAAAAGCTACAGTTAATGATTTTCATTTTGTGGTCTTTTTGACAATTTTTTCTCCTAAATTTTCGTAGGCTGACTCATGGACTTTTCTTCAAATGTAAGGTCTGGGATGACATATAACATGACACTCCGCGGGTGGCACTGACGCTCCTTCGTCTGCATAACCTGCTCTTCCAATTCTAGTCTTTGGTGTTTGAAAAGAAGTCATAGAAAGCAAATGTATTGTCTATGGAAAATGCAGGGACATCTAATAGTATGTCTCACATTTTGACAGGTTTTATTCACCAGATGTTCACATATACTAAACACACAATCAGACCAAAGCACACAGTACCCACCCAGCCTGGGCGGTGCTCACTCTGGGACTGCAGGTGGGTTATCCACTCACCAGCTTATTGACTGAGAGATCCACTCGATAAAAACATACCAGAAACAAGAAACACGAGTACTTCAAAAGAAAACACAGTTTATAATAAAAAGCATTTTAAGAAAATAATTTAATTAATCTATTATAGGATGTGGACAATACTATGAAGCAAAATAAAGACAAAGTAAAAAACAAAGGACTATAGCAAAGCACTCTGAAAAATATAGCCTATAATTGAGGGTTTTTTCTCAAATCGTAGATTTTCTGCTTTTAAATTTACCTTTTTGTCTATGTCTTCTTGTGATCAAATTGGCTTTTAGCATCCCATCAATAAATGATAATAAAAGCAAGAATCATATCATAAAACTTATATTTATACTTGATCTTAGCCAAAAGGTTGAGAAGCTGTTAAAACTTTTATATCTAGCACAGCTTAAAAGGTAAACACGTCTAGTGCAAACTATGATAGCATATGTTAAATTTCTTTATGAATTTAATGCTCCCTTTTGAAACTTAAGACTTCTAAAATTTCTTCAATTAGAAACTTGGTTGCAGTTTCCACCTGTGACCCCTCGAACAGTCTTCGAGGATCTTTCATGTGCTGTGGGTGGTGCTAAGCACTGAAGACGTAATCCTGAGACTCAACAAAGGAGGCCTTCGTGTCCTCGGTCTTCTCCCCCAGCAAGTATTTACTTATGGAGCCTTTCTGGGCCTCTGGCAAGAACCAGTCCAAATTAAGGAAACTGGAGGCAAAAAAGTTGGAGCATATTCTCTGTGTTGTCTATTCCAGTCCTCACATTATTCATACAATCAAGATTGAAGTGGAAATATCCAATTCAAACTAGAAATGACTGGCTCGCCCTGAATTTGATCAATCTATTTTGAATTAATAAAGAAAAAATTATTTAATTGGGAATTCTACTTAAATAATAGCAGCACCGTTTTAGTACACAGCATAACTTCCTCTCTATTATTAGAATATTGGAAACATTGGTGGTATGTAATTGGCTTTTACTTGTGTTATTTAGGTTTTCTTTTCCTTAATTCATTTACCAATCATTCAACATAATGACTGTGGAAACAGCAGGAACCTAAACAAAGCCCCCGCCCACGCAGACACTACTGTCTAATGGGCTGTGACAGTCTGTCTTTTCCAGCCCTGACCGCAGAACTCTCTCTGGTCCCAACTGCTCTTGTGGACCTTGTCACACGTGCGACGGGAGCTGGAGCTTCTCTCCCCTCCCCTGGAATCTCAGCAGACCTTTGTACTCATTCAGTGAATAAAATTCTGCAGGAGTTATGTGCCACGTGAGTTCTAAGACAAGGTCATAAAAGGTCAAAGAACTTCTCTCTCTCTGCTTGCTTTGGAATCCTGAGTCTCCAGGTAGCATCCCGGCTATCCTCGCACTCCACACTGAAGAGAGAGCACGTAGATACCCAGAGAGGGGCTGAGGTGCCGGTGGGCCAGCCCGCAGCTGTTGGAGTCGCCAGGTGTGGGAAATGTGAGGAGACAAGCATGTGTCTGAGCCTCAGCCACTGAGGAACTGTGTTCCTGCGGGGAGACTCTCATAGAGACCAGTCAATTCCAGATTCATGAGCAAAATAAATGATTCTTACTGTTTTTAAGCCATTGTTTTGCAGGGGTCTGCTATGCAATAGAGAAGCAGAACATGGGAAGAGAAAACAAGCGAAGATGCCACTGAATATAGGAACTGTCACAAAGGCAACTATAAGGGAGATTAGGGACCAGGCAGTGAGGCTGGCTTACTATTTCATATGGGTGCTCAGGAAGGTCTTGGCTGCTGTGAGGACATTTGAGCAGACGCCTGAAGAGAACCGACCCCGCAGATGTCTGGGGAGAAACACTGTTGGAGAGAGCAGCCACATGGTCTCTGGGTGCCTGCAGGGCTTGTTTGCCAACAGGAGAGAGACACGGGGGAGCAGAGGAAAGGAGGGTGTGACTATAGGAAATTAGGTCTTGGAATACAAATGGGCAAAATGGAGAGCAATACGTTATTTGCATTCCCCATAAGTAAGGGAGGGGATGCAAACAAAACGTGGCACTCAAAACCCTCACAGGACCAAGAATAACTCCAGCTTCAAGGTCTCTGCCAAATTTTCACAATCTACGCTGATTAACAAGCATAGCCTCATTTTCTTGGCTAAATTCAGATCACACCCTATTTGCATACCAATGATTTTTAAGCCACTGGTGTTTTATTTTTTTTTTTTTTTGACCCTGGTGTTGTTCATAAGCAGTGGAAAGCAAACAAATCATAAAAGACACCTTTTTAAAGCACATATTGCAAAACATTCATCTTTTAAATACAATGTTTTACTAGGATGCTCTCAATTTTACTGCCTATTCCAGAATAAATGATTAATCCAATTTGTGATTTTGTCTCTGAGATTAGTGCCACCTTGAAAACATAGCCATCAAACAGGAAAGTATCTTAGATCTGTGTCCCATGTCGTCTCAAAGTGTTTTACTGCTGGCAGAAAATCTGCTTTTGTCTGTCACTAGTGGAGTAACATCAACTCTCAAAAGCGGAGCTTACGGGATTGTGCTAGTTGACATGAGGCACTGATTGACTCTGGATTGAGACACAGCTGTCACACGGGCTGCTGGAAAATATGGAGAGAAATGACGGATAACAGAGATCAACTTTATTTAGCTCTAACTCCCTTCCCACCATCATCACGCACAAGTTCATGAAAGATGATATTAGAGACATTTAACTAGTCTGTGTTTAGTAGTAATAAAAAGGGGAAAAAAAGATGAGAAAGTTGACTACAATTAACGGAACGTTAAGCCCTGGAAAACTTCCGCTAAGATAATTAAGAAGTGACTGAGTGACGGCTATTCAATGTAATTGCACCCCAAGTCCCAGGAAATCACAGCGGAAACAACGTTTATCTGCTGAGGCTCCTGGTCCCTGATAGTCACTTTTGAAGCAGATGGTAAATTCTCCACGCACTGTGCAACCTTTCTTGATCCCTTTTGTTGTCTTCTTGCAGCCATTTCACTGTTTATTCCATAGTTGTTACTTTGCTTCTGGGGTTTTGCTTGTTTGTTTGGGTTTTTTGTTTTATTTATTTGTTAATCAGAAAATAGTAGAGAACTTTTCATTGTGCGCACCCTGTGGTTTGCTGGCAGACCCATCACCTCGGATATGAGGAACAGGGAAATTTGAAGGGAGAACATTGTGCAAAATCGAGAATCCTTCTTTCTTATCTTCCTTTGCATAGGAAGTAGCTCCGCGTAGAAGAACACGAGCTTCACAGTTAGACAAAGCTTTGCAGCCTGCTCTACCACTCACCATCAGCGTGACCTGGGCAAGCTGTTGACCCTCTTCAAACTTTGTTTCCTGAATCTTTAAGATGGAGATAACATCTGATACCACTCTATAAGGTTTAAATGAGACAACTTGTAAAATGATTAGCACAATACCCAGTACACTTTTTTCACCAATTCAACAAATATTTGCTGAACTTCTAGCATGTTCCAGGAACTGTTTTTGGTGCTGGACATTCAGGATTGAAGAGACTATTAGTATCTGACTTCACAGAGATTATTTAAGGAATTAATATTTAAGGAATTAATATTCCTTGTTTAAGGAATTAATATTTCACAAGCTGTTGCTGTAAGACATAACCCAAGAGGGAGAAGATGACACCTGCTATCTCCTTTTACCTCTGATATTAACTTACTAATTATTTGTCCATGGGTTTAAATATGAATTGAGAACAAACATGCATGTATGTCTATATAAAATGAAATTGTTTTTTCTAATTTTAAAGCTTGATATTTTTAAGTTAGCAAATATTGATAGTGGAGCACATCTCAAGTCTGCATTAAAATATTATGAGAGACTTCTGATTCCAGGAAAATGGAACAGATGTGCTTTTTCCTAAAGGACTGGACGTTATATATAATACAAACATAAAAGACTTGGAAAATTTGGCAGAAGATGACAGCCAGCTAGGGACCTTAGGACACAGCGACAGGTTTCCTGGGTTTTCTTTGTGCTCATATATCCTAGAGTTGAAAATGGAGGAGCCAGCAACCTTGAAATGCCAAAGGAAGCAGACAACAAAAAAAAGTAACAAAAGTTGCTCTCTCTAACCAAAGGACTAGGGAAGGTACAACATAGCAAGACAGAAACTTTTAGATAATAACTGCTCTAATCCCGCCAAACACCACAGAAAAAAAGGTGGCTCCATTCCCAATCACACCACAAAGGCCACCAAGTGGGTAACCTAGATGTCATCCCTCACCAGACTGTAGTGAGACAACCCAAGCCCCCTCATGGGGTGGTGTCAGAAAAGGCTGAGTAGGAACCATGCACCCTGAGTAGCAACTCATCAGATGGTAGCAAGACCCCGTCCCCATCTCCCATCAGTGTCAGTAAGACCATGGGGAGAAAGAGAGTACCTGTACTTCTGCCCCCACCCAGAAGTAATGAGAGAACCCTCCTCACTTCCACCTGAGTGTTTTCAGGGGAGGCCCAGAAGAGAATCAGAACTTTCACCACTGCCTTCTGTGGCACACTGGAGGCCATATGATGAGCAGTAACAAGGCATCCCTACCCTGTTGCAGCCAGTGAAGTATCAGTGATGGCTTGTTGGGGAGTGAAAACTCTCATCCCCATCCATCATTGAAGAAGAGTGCCTCTCCCCACCAGAGGTTAATGGAGGCCAAGAGGCGAAACAGGATGTCAGCTGCCATCTGACAATCATGAGGCTGCAGCCTCTCGTTCCTTGCTGGAGCAGTGTCAAAAGAAGTCAGCTAAAAAAGAAGGCTTAAATAAGATTCAGAGTCCTATAACATAAGATGCAAAATGTCCAGATTTTAATTAAAAATCACTCAGCATATCAAGAATCAGGGAGATCTCAGACTGAATGGAAAAAAGACAATCAGGAGATGTCAACACCAAAATGACAGAGATGTTAGAATTCTGGCAAATGTTTTAGAGCAACCATCATACGATGCTTCATTAAGCAATTACAAACACACTTGAAACAGATGAAAAATAGAGTTTCAGCAAAGAAATAGAAGATATAAAAGAGAGTCAAATAGTACTTTTAGGACTGAAAAATAAAATAACAAATAAAAACTCAATGGATGGGTTCAACAGGAGAATTCAGGGAGCACAAGAAAGAATCAGTGAGTTGAAAAATAGAACAACAAGAATTAGTCAATCTGAAGAAAAGAGAGAAAATGGACTGAAAAAATGAAATGAATAGAGCTTCAGGGACCTGTGTGAATATAACAAAAATCTAACATCTGTGTCATAGAAGAAATGGTAAAAGAGGGTGAAGCTGAAAAAGTACTTGAGAAATAATGGCTAAAATCTCATCAAATTTGGCAAAAGATATCTACCTAGAGATTCAAGAAGTTGAGCAAATGAGAATAAATTCAAAGACATCTACACCAAAACACAACAGAGCCAAACTACCAAAACTAAAGACAAACAGCGTATCTTCCTCACCGGGACAGGGAAACGACATGCCCACAGGGAAGACACAGCTGAAATGGCAGCAGGTGTCTCATCCAAAACCATGGGGTCCAAAAGGAAGTGGTACCGTGCTTTTCAAGTGCTGAAAGAAAATATATGTAAACTCAGAATCCTATATCCAGTGACAATATCCTTCGGGAATGAAGAGGAAATCAAGACATTCTCAGATAAAAGAAAACAAAAAGAATTTGTCACCAGCAGAACTACCTAACAGAATGGCTAAAAGAGTGATAAAAGGAGGAATCCTGAAACATCAGAAGGGAAAAAGAACACAGTAAAGAAAAACAAAGGTAAATACAATAGACCTTCCTGTCCCTCTGGAGTTGTCTGATGTTTGATGGTGGAAGCAAAAATTATAACTGTATTTTGGTTCAAGATTTCAGTAGAGGGAATAGTTCAGGCAACTATATTATAAAAGGGGGAACTTAAAGGGACATACATGATGGTACTGGTAAACATGACTATTCAACACCTCTCTTTCAACAACTGAAAGAAAAACTGGACGGAATATCAGAGGATAGAGAAAAATTCAGTAATACCAGCAACCAACAGGATATAACTGACATCTATAGAACACGTCACCCAAGGATGGCAGAATGCACATCCTTTTCAAGTGCCCACGGAACACATACAGCTGTCCCTCCTTATCCACGATTTTGCTTTCTTCAGTTTCGGTTATGCCCAGTCAACCATGGTCCAAAAATATTAAATGGAAAATCTGAGAAAAAAAATTTGTAAGTTTTAAATTGCTGCTGTTCTGAGTAACATGATGAAATTTTGCCCCATCCCGCTTCATCCCGCCTGGGACGTAAGTCATCCCTGTGTCCAGCGTATCAGTGACTTTGATCTAAACAAGGCTATCCTTGCCGTTTGCATAATGCACTTGGATTTTTATGTAAACTTCAAAATTGTTTTTTCAAGCTTTCAGGAATACGCATTTACTCTTGATGATCTTCTTTTCATTTCTCCGCATTGAGCAGCATGGCTGTGAATCGTTTCTGAAAAGGATCGCTTTAGTGGAGCGATCACGTTTGTGTTTTTGTGTTTGTTTTAACAAACACAGTGGCATGAAATATGAAAAAGATAATGATTTCCATTTTTATGTCTTAAATGATATGAATTTATACTCAAAAGTGTTTGAGAAAGCAGACATTTTGATTTTCTGAAAATGTCCGTATTTCAGCTTATTAATTGTTCTGATAGTTGTAATGTCTTCTTGAAATTGGCATATGATTTTAAGTCTCGATCCCGCCCTCTGCCTTAGGTGGACTTTTCCCAGGAACGTCATTCCGAGAAGGGAAGGTCTTCAGAGGCTAACTTTCATTTCTTTGAGTTACTTATCTGCAAAGGAGAAAGTGCAGACAGCTTTTAATCAATCATGCAATTTGGGGTGTTCTCACTCAGTAGACGTTACAGCTTCTACATCCCGTTGAGATGAGAACTCTGGGCCTTGGGTTAGCAAAGCCAACAGAAGCACATATATTATGGGTTTTTTTAATTCCTGCTGAGGCTTTTGCCTGTGACGTCTTTCTGACCTGCATGTTGCACCTGCTGCACCAATCATTTACTCTTGGTTCTGTAAAGTCGAAAGGAAGGGATTTTTTTTTCTTTTTAAATTTACTTGGATGGTTTCATTTTTTAAGGGCTGTGATTTAACTCAGGTAAAAACATCATGTCACTGAGAAAAAAACTGAAATTAAAATCAGGACAATATTTTTATAATTCACTTATTTAGCATCATCTTTACCGAACTCACCATGAAACCAGGCACCATGGTTATACTGTGAACACATTGATTAGTAAGAATTGTCCTTATTTTGAGGACCTCCTATAAATTATGTGGCCATATATCTATTCTATCTACTCTTCTATTAATTTTTTTTGTCAATTTTGACTCAGCCTCAAATATTCTTTTAGAAAGTTATCTCTATATTTTTCCTTTGGTACTCATCAAGTTCTTTGGGGATAGATTTGTCTTTTGGAATTCCCTGCACAAGATTATTAAACACTTTGATGCTAACGATGATAAAACAAAGAAGAAAACTTTTTGTCTTTATTAAATTGAAATTTTCTTAAAATAAGTAAAATGAAAAATAAAATTATGATAACTAATATTTCCTTAATTGTAAATATTTATTTTTCTCTTAAAGAAGAACTAAAGTGTGAGTTTTGAATGAATATCATTTAAAATATATTTGAGAGTCAAAGCCAGCACTTTCCTTTCCTAAAATTGTGCAGTGGTTTTAAAGTAATTCCTCCTTTTTCTGGCACTCTTTGCTGGGAATGAGTCTTGAAGATATCTTGATATTTATTTTTTCACATAGTCAAGCGATCTGTTTGTAACCATTGCTGACAAATACAGATTGGCAGACTTTGGAACATTTTATTGTTAATTCAGACCCACTAGTATGGACATTCGTTACAGTAGCGATCTGTTAACCTTCTCATTTTTCATGGTTATCCTGTCTCATGTCAGTTATCACTTCAGTGCCTGTGGGCCTCTAACAGATTTTTCAGCTTCTGTTCTTTGAAGGGATGGAAAACTAGAAAGTCGACTGTATTTTGAGTGAAGAGGGACTGTGGAAGATTTTAAAAAACAAGATCCCTAGATTCTGCCCAATGAAGGAAAGTGTGATTTAAGAGGCAGGAAAAAGCAATCCTTCAGTGAGATCTCGATGAGACTTAGAGTCTCTTTTTCACAGCATGTTTGTTTCGATTCTAAAAGTAATAAATTCTCATTATATACAATTTTACATAATGCATTCCCAAATGGAACAAAAATTTGAAAAACATTATTTTATTACCAGGCTGAGTTAATGTTTTGGAAAATTTTCTGCCAGTATAGCATAAAGAAATTTGTATCATATTCTTCTCACTACACACTAACATATAACATTGTTTCCATTTTTACAGCTTTAAGGAGGTATAATTAACATACAATGAACTGCTAATATTTAAAGTGTATGCTTTGGTGAGTTTTGATATATAATGCAACTGCAATACCATGAATACAGTAAAGTTATGACACACCTATCGTCACCAAAAATCTTCACCTACTGCTTTGTAAATCCTCCTTGGGTCCCATCCACATGTCATGGCCCACATCCATCCTCAAATTACCACTGATACACTTTCTCTGACTATAAATTAGCTCTCATTTCTTCTAATTTTTATATAAATGTAATCATACAATATAAACCCTTTGTTATGTGGCTTTAAACCTTTTGACATTTTAATAAGTGTGTAGTGGTGATTCATGACAGCCTTCTTTTCCCTAACATCTAATGATGCTGAACATCTTTTCATGTGTTTATCTGTCGTTCAACTATCTCCTTTCACTTATGGTGTCTGGTATTAAGTTGTTTCCCACAGGAGGAAAATCAAGTCCTTGTTACCCCATCTTGGCCAGAGTGCAAGGCTTTCATTAAGTCATTTAAAGGATTACTTTTAAAGTTTAATACATTTAATGCAATTAACTTTTGTTTAGCTATGCCCTGATTTAATTACTCCCCATTTTTGTACTTTCGATCTTGTAATGCTTCCTTTTTTCTATATAATATTATAATCGATATTTTCTTAAATATTATTATTTGTCTCAGACTATTCTGCCAGTTAATTATTAGAAGTAAATCTTATTGGTAACAATATATAAGCATTTTAAGTCTATTGATGGCTTTACTTCTATTTTTGCATAATGTTTTAAAATACTGGCTTTCTGAAGAGCCTTGATTACAGCTAAGAAGGGAACTGAGTTTCCAAATTAGAATTAAAACTGAATATTAATACCATGACATTTCTAAGACATAAATAATTGCTATTTCATATTTTAAAATACTTTGAAGTTTTATTGAAAGACTTCCAACGGTCAAGAAGAAACCATCTTTTTTTACTTAAGAAATGACTTTGGGTGTGAAGGTTTGTCATGTATATGAGAGCAAGGACAATAGAAAAACAAGAAAATTTAGAATAAGTCATATTTGTAATAGAAACCGTTGTTTTGAAAATATTGACAAAACTGATTCATGAAGCCTATAGAGTCAAGAGCACAATTCAAAGAGAATTCTTGTTACGTGGAAAAATGAACCTTATTTCTTCAACTACTTAAGCTGCAGTTTTCTGTTTCTTGCAGTAAACGTTTTCAGCTAACGCAGAGGTTGATTTCTGACAGGTGCATGCTGGCGGGACAACTCACCTGTCTGTCAGACCCAAACTTGCTTCCAGTAATGTGAAATTCAAATCTGTTGTAATTGTTATCAGCTTAGAAATAAACTATCTGAAGCAAAGAAAAAACTAATTCATGTTTCAATATTTTTGAGTAAAAAAATCATAGTTTGCATAATACCACTGATTAAGGTAGGGAATGAAGACAAGACGGATTTTAGAAATGATGCTGTAATTAATGGTATGGATGGGAGAAAAACATTAATTTCTTCCTTCCTGGAAGAAGGACAGATTTCATAGTTTTTTTTCACCACTAGGTAATCAGACAATTTTTGAGAGCAGTAAGAAATTCTATAACTTTTTACTCCAAAGCTTCAAAAACTAGAGGATTTATCACTGAAATTAAAAAAAAGAAAAAACCTCAATTTTATTCCTCTAGCTCCGAGAAAAATCATTTGTTTACAAAAGATACTATCTTATTAATCATTTATTTCATTTATTCACCCCTCCTTTCATTCAGTCAGTTGACAAATTCTGTTTTCACAGTCTTCCTTCCATCCAGCAGTTTCCCAGCTGCTGCAGAGTGGACGCAGTCTCCAGCCGTCCCCTGCACACCCCAGCTCACCATATTATTACTCTCCCAGTAAAAGAGAGGGATTAGCTGAGACTTGGCCTCCAGGCTACCTAAGGAAGAAGGTCTCTGAGGAAGTTTCAATCACCCTTTGGCCATCAAAACATAAAAGCTACAGGAAATGAAAATATGTGAGAACTCTGTGTTTTCCAGCTTGAACTGTTTACTCACCTTCTCTCAAGAAACTATCAGGGTTAATCCTGTCATTCTTCACTTTCTGATTCTCCTTAGTCATTTGGAGAGGTCCCAGACACCTCTGACATCCGTCATCAACTGAATTCGCATTCCCACACTGTGCTGTATGCCCATTAATCTCCTCTAATCTCTTTAACTCCCAAACCCTTCAAGTATGCCCTCCGCAAAGCACCCTCTGTCAACAGCCCAGCACTGATAGACGCTCTGACTCAGCTCTAGGGTTCCCTCCCTCCTCTCCCTCTAACTGAAACTTGTCTATTCTATGGAAACCATCACCTCCCTACAGCTCTTTCAAGACACTTTTTGTCCTCTCAAGGACTTCACTACTCATAATTTCCCTTCCTTTTCCTGTACACTGGATCTCAGTTGTTACTGATCATTCTCATTTGCCTTTCCAAAAACAAAAATAAAAATTTGACATTCACATCCCACACTCATCCACCCCACCCCAGCTAGAGTCTCATCTCTGCTTTTCCCATGGCAAAACTTATTGAAAAAGTCTTTTGTGGACAATTTTGCCATTTTCTTACCTACGTTCTTTCTTCACACCACTCAGATAGAGCTCCCAGGCTCCCACTCCGCTGAGTCTGTTCTTTGCAAGGTTGCCAATGACCTGCATGTTGTTGAAACCCAGTTATCTCTTTCTTGAACCACTTTCTTCCGTTAAATCGCTGGTTTTCCTCTCACCTCACCTCTGTCTCCTTTGACAGCGCCCTTCTCTGTTCAATCTCAAACGCTGACTTCTTCAGGGCTTGGTTCTGAACCCCCATTTTCTACATCCGAACTGTAGTCACTCTCCTCTGAGATCTCATCTAATCCTGTGACTTCAAACGCTGTCGCTATGGGAGCCAACCATCCCAAACACCAAAGTAGTGTTTCCTCATGAAGACATGATATTCCACTTGGATTTCTAATTGATGTCTTATACAGTTTTGCCAAAACATAACTTTTTGCTTTTTACCTCCAAACATGCTCCTGTTGACTTTGTTTTTAATTTTAGTAAACATCCGCTGAGCTCCTGGTCAGAAATTGATATTGTCTTTGATTCATATCCTTTCTTCAATCTTACAATGAATCAAACAGCAATTCTTTTACTTTCCAATATATTCTGAATCCATTCATTTCTCAACACTTCAACTACTATCACCAGGTGCACAATGTGTGGTTATGTGGATTATTCAATGGACAAGGGACTCTAGCCAAGGGGTAAGTCTGTGAAAATTCAGCTCACACTCCACTGGCCAACCTGGTGTTGGATTGTGTCCTCTTGGCAAAAAGGGATTCACTCTTTTTTTTTTTTTTTTGGTACAAATACATTGTCTACTTAGTAAGCCTTGCACTGAAAGGACCATCCTTTTCAAATTGCACAAAGGAGACAGGCCAGCAAACCCCTCATATCACTCTCATTGCATCCCCAGACAACTGCAGCAGCCTTCTAACTGCCTTCTTTCTCTCCACTTTTTCCTCAATAACAACACATTTAGAAGCGAAAATAAAATTATAAGTCAGAATATGTTGTTCCCTGGCTTAAAATCCTTGCCTGACTTACCAAATCCTACATAATCTATGCCCTGTTTGTTTGTCCAAGCCTATCAGTATCACTGGAGAGATATTTGGTGCATCTATCTACATCAGGAACTTTTAGCGGTCCTTTTTTTTTTCTTGGACATGGTTCCATCTGAACTTCTCATGACTGGCTCCTTCTCATCATTTAGAGTTTATCACATCTTTAAGACTTTCTCTGAGAACCCAAACTAAGTAGCTCTTATTTTAATACTTTGCAGTTCTTATTGATAATTAATTCTTCATTTACTGTTATATATATTTTTTGTTAATTTTTGTCTCTTCTCTAAAATATAAGTCCCTTGTCTGTCATGTTCAATGCCATTTTTCAGCGTTTTGAATTGTGCATGGCATGTAGTAAGCCTTTGATAAATACTTGTTCAAGGGCTTTCTGTATATCTTAAGTACCTGCTCAGCAAGTCACACAATGAGTGACTGTGGGATATTATTGTGCATTTACTGCAAGAATAAAGAAAGCAAAAACAAACAAATCTTTATCCTTCAAGGCATAGCTAAAAAGCAATTTCGATGAAGTCATCTCCTGCCCAAAACTGTCTCAATGCATACACAAGAATTAGAAATTTGTTAGAAAGTAGCATTTATTTTTAAGGGAAGAAAATGATCAGTTAGTAGTTGGTTCTATTTACAATTAAGGCCATGCTGGGAGATAGAGATTTGAGATGCACGTAACTCAGCAAATTCTGAAGCAGAGACAGAGGATAAAGTTCTAAAGAAAGGAGGAGAGGCACTAACATACAAAGCAACTTGGTGACATTACAAAGGAAGCCTGAAAGTCAGAACAGTGTAGAATCTTAGTGGAGGAAAGAATAAAGTGGAATTAATTCTACAATTTATATATGAATTGATATGGCTCTAGCTTATCAAATCTGGTTAATTTATCATGTTACAAGATTTTTTAAAAAAATTAACTGCTGAAAATTAAGGTAAAGTGAGGTACTGATTAGTGATCTCCTTACGCTAGTTTTTTTAAAGCCTTGATTTTTTTTTAAATAAGTGAGATTAGTAAAATGATGAATCTAGAACACCCTATATAAAGGAAAATTTACCTATTTAGCAACTGTTTTCATGTTTATCACACTTGTAATCCCAGTTCACATTTTGTAGTTCAATTATTTTAATAAAGTAAATAAATTTTTAACAGCGTTCTCCTCGGGTTTTAGAAGCACACAAAACATATTGTCATTTCACTACTGCATATCTTGCAGAATGTGAGTGATTGAAGGGGACTTAGAGAAACTGAGTTCAAAATCTTGATTGTATTGTTTACCAACTGAGTGACATTGGGAAAGCTAAAAACCTCATCTAAATTTTCTTAATTGCAAATGGATGTATGTTATTTTTCATTATTGTAAAAACAAGCGATGTAATACGTCTAAAACTATTGAAACATTGCCTAGCACCACATAACAATTCTCAATATATAGAAAGTTTTATTTATTTGAAAAGTGAATTATTCCCAGATGGAAAGACACTTAAAAAAATATGCCAAAGCTGTTTTCAAAACCTGTGTCTGTGATATAGACTTTCTACTTATAGCATGTTAGTATTTTCCTTCCATGATTATAAATAATAATTATACAGAAAAATATATATTCCTTTAAATTCATGAGAATTATTAATATAAGTAAATGCATAAAGTCAGAAAAGTTTTATAATAGACTAAGTTATTCACAGTGATAGAATCTGTTATTTTGTCCTACATCGTTTTGGGCAACTGTCCCTTTCCTGCCCACCATCCCCATCACTGCCTCCATCTTGTGGTTTGAATGAGAGCTCACATCGTACAAGTCCCACCCTGGCCATCACTGATTTGGAAGAGTTGCATATGTACTCGAAGATGTCCATTCAGATCCCTTCTCCAGGAATTTTGAATTTGGAATTTAGGAAAGAGAGCTAGTTCTTCCTGATTGGTTGAAGGAGGACTAAGACTGTGGAAGCAGCTGGTAGACGTGACATCCAAAATGTGGATGGTCCTCTGCACAAAGAAACTAAACTTGACAATTTGAGATGGAGAACCTGGAAAAAGTCCCTTTCTTGTCTGCGGTTGTCACCAAAGCCAGCTGCTCATGTGGCTTTGGGTTGTTTGCTTTTGTGAAGAAATGTACTTCCCTTTTGGTCTAAGTTTGTTTAAGCTGGGTTTCCTTCAGTTTAAATCAAAAGTGTTCTGAGAAACGTTTATTGTCAAACATTACTGCGTATAATTAACTCACTTGTTAATTATACACAGTATAATATTTAATACCTGGTAATCTGTCAAGCAAAACATAACAAAACAAAACTGTCTTCACATCATATTATATGTATGTGAGAATTTCTGGGTGGAAAGTCAAACTTCGGAAAATAGTGAATATTTTTAGAGAGCAAGACATTGATCTTCAGCGATATCTGGATCTACCCGTCTTGTGTTGTTAATCCATTTAGCCCCAAAGTGCTCCATTCCAGCAGCTGCATAAAAAAAGGACTCAGTGCTTTATACTGAGGACTCAGCTCTTATTGGCATTCACATCATCCTTGAGTGCCTCTTGTTGGTTGTCCAATTTGCTGGGAAATGTAAGAAACCTGAGGTATAATAGGACTCTTGGTTTTAACAATCGTCAGATATCTAAGTGTCCTAAGTATTTCTCACCCTTCCATTTCCCCCAGGGAGCTATTCTAGCAGTTACATATAATCACATGTAGAGATTTTCGAAATATAATTTCCCAATAGAGTGTTATTATCTAGAAATGAGTTGAACTTGGTACTATTAAATGTAAAACACTGTCACCAAATGAAATCAAAAGTGAAAAATAAAATACTACCACTCAGGATTTAAGCAGTAATGTACCATTATTTGCTACCAGTTCTGTTACTAAAGGGAAGTGAGCATAGTGGTTTTTAAAAGAATTATCAGGAAAATTGTTTAATTTTGTTACTTATTCAATTGTGGCATTAGCGGATTTACCCTGAAATGAATGAAGGTGGAGCCATTCTTTATTTTTTGGCTATGTAGAAAATATAAAAAAGTTTCCTTTTTTTTTTTTAAGCACATACAAAGCTACAAAAGCAGGGATTCTCCTTCAAGAAAAAAACTGAGAAGCTTCCACCAACAACTATAAAAGCTGGACCGTGTGCACACATTGAACACAGTGAAGAGGAGCAGGTGCTTGCAGGCTCCGAGATCGCCCTGTGAGGGGCCCTGTCACAGTCCTGCTGGCCCCGCCCCTGCGCCCTCCAGCCTCCGCGGGCCTGCGATGGGCCTTCCACTCAGCCTGCCGCCATCTGCTGCCTCACGTTACTGGCTTCCCCACACGCAGGTTCTGAAGGGATTGTCTCCGTCTAGTACGCCCAGTACTGGCATGAACACAAGACAGTAACTCAACAGGGTAACAGATTGAACGGGATGAGTACTGAAGATACTATAACAAACAAAATACCTAGGAAAAAACTCCTTAATACAATTCGGTAAGGGGTGTTGTTCCTCTAGCTTTATCAATTCAGGCAGCAGAATACCACTGCCAGATATGACTCACTCTGCCCAGGAATCTGTCTATCCCAACATCAGGAGAGATGCTTTACCATGTATTCGGGAAGAGAAGAAAAACGAAAATGCGAGTTTACTTAAAATAACTAAATGCACACTCTGGGAGATGAGGATAATACACGTTACTATAAATTTCATTAGATTATTTAATAAAAACCAACAATAAGTGAGACGGTAGATTCTGATATATGTTATATAGAAAGAGCTTCTTAGTATAGAACATTGTATAATTGCTCTGTATATTTTAGTCTACACAGAATTGTGTAACGTTCTGTACTAAGAATCTGGTTGAAAAGAAAAAGAAGTCACCATTCAGGTATGACAAAGAGAACTGCCTTTGTACTCACCCTTCCTGCATCTTCTATGTGCTGTTGCTGTTCTGGCCTTATCTACCACAGGTAACCACTGTTATTTGCTTCGCCCTATCCTACTCTGGGCAGGATACAATGTGATTTGTTAAGAAGGCATTACTCCTTATACTTAGTCTCTCTAGCTTCTCCCTCTGGTTCATGACCTTGAGGTTCTCTCTCTCTGGTGTACCACCATCAAATGAGGACTCGACACAACTCAGGGGATAAATGTATGAAGGGTTGTTGTGATAGAAACAGCACCTTCCAGAGGAAGATTCAATCTGAAACAACCAATGCCCTCCCCAATTGAAGGGAAGGAGAGATCCACTAGATCCTCCAGTGTGCCCTCCGTGAGACAGCTCCCTGGAGGCACCGTTCATGGTCTGGACGTGATACAATATTACAGTATCTGCATCAGAAATAAAGGCATATGCACTTTGAATGCTTTTAAAAATTTACTTCATATGAGTGTTAAAATTAAATTAGCATATATAAAATACTATATAAACCATAAATGACTAACAAATAGTAAAAGCATCATTATTCATCATGAGCTGGAAGCTATTTCTATATTATTTGGGATTGAGAGATGGCTCCTAGTTTTGGGTGCTGAAATCAAGTTTTGCAGTCCACTCCTTCCCCTCCCCATCTCCAGTGTCTCTGAAAAGAATTAACTAAAGAATGAAGGATGCCTATGATTATCTTGAGAAAAAGAGCAGAAACCGCCAGAATATTTGCAGGCTGTTGACTGTTACCTTCACTATTTTCTAGAGTGTTTGTTGGTGGGGTTTGCACCTCACTACTTTACGTGATGCACGGTGGAGCATGTTTTAATGCAGTGTTACACAGGGAGATTTATTTGAAAAGTGACAGACACAGTTCCATTAGTAATCATTCATTTTCAGCCTACACTTTTTTCATTGTTTGTAAAAATATCCCCCAAATATTATCACATAATTTCATGATTGAGTCTTTGATAATATCTCTCTAAAATCCTGAAACAGAAAATGAGATATGATTGACTTATTTTCAATTTTCTTTCCAAAATTTTGTATATTGTTGGGAAAAAACTACAGTAGCAATTTTTGGAATTGTTTTTGCTCCACTCTGGGTTGGACATGGTTTATAATGACACAAGTTGAATTCCAAGGTATGCTTTGAAATAATAATGTGGAGCAAAATACTCTTCTTACTATAAAATTTCTGAGTTTGATCCTCTTTCTTTTTCCTTGTTTCTTTGACTAGGAACATTCAAGTAATTTAGAAATTATTGAAAATTCCATTTGATGGGCAGTGTGGGAGAAAGACATTACAATGAGTAGGGTATATATATTACAATGTTTTTAAAAATGGACCTGTTACTGAGTTTAGAAACATTAGAGTTTGGGACACTGTACACTTACAGGAGGGAAACATCTGGTCCAGTTGCCAGTGGGTTATTGGAATAACAGACTTATCTGGGTGGGAAGAATGCAAACGAAGAGAAGCCTCACCAGAAGTCAGGTGGTGGTAAGAAACAGCAGAGCAAGGCTACTTAGAAGAGCAGGCATAATAATACCAAAAGGCAAATATTTTTAACTTTTGAATATACACTTGAGGTTTCAGAGGCAAAAGAGTAGGTCACAGTGAGAGAGAAAAAATATGATGCAAAACATCTAAGTTAACCTTTCTGAATAGTAATGCCATATGCAGGAGTTTCCCAGCCATCAGCACCGTCCCTAAAGACCATTTATACTTCACAGCATTAATATTCATTAGGTGTAACGCCATATGTTGCACAGCAGGATGCATTGCCTGCAGACTGTTTGTCATAAACCCAGATTTAATAAAGCATTGTAAAACAAACATTATGATGATAAATACAAAATGACATGCTAATTAAGAGCATCTTAATTGTCATTTTCCGTAATAGCATTGGTTTATAATCTGTCTTTGTGCTAACATCCTTCTTGTTCAGCTGGCATCCTAAGCACCTTCCTCAGCAGTCCTGGCCCAGGGAAAGTTATGCCACATATGATTTGAAGTACTTAATGCCTCCTTTCCCCTCCCACAAAGTGATTATCAGGCAGTGAATAGCTGTGAGCCAGGGATGTTCACAAACTCTAGCCTTTAGCCCTGAAGGCATGGAGAGGCTCTCTAACCGAGGCTGTGCGCTCACATGCCAGGTGAGCGAGTCAGCTGTGGAAATCAGCACAGACACTGAATCCAAACACACCTGAAATCGTTTGTGAAATACTTAGAGTTAATTTTTTTCAACCTGAAAAAGTCCATCTTGGATTTCAGAAGTCACTATTAACTTTTTGAAAGAAATCCTGAAGTCCATCAAGTTTCACTCAGCAGTTCTCTTCTGAGCAAAGAGAGATAATTTGCCTCCCTTACATCACATTAGAGAGCAGAGGGTCTCTAATCTTCACTCAAGGCCTCTGTCTCATAGCGTACAAGCTCCCTCACTGGTAAAGCCCATAAAAGTTGACATTATCATATTTAGTCATTTAGATAATAGCTATCTTACATTTTTGTCCCTTTCCTTTATAAAATGTCACTTAAAATGTATATATTCTTGTTGCAGTTTAAAAATAAGGATTTTAAGAAGTCAGAATCTTGCCTAGGGAAAGGATGAACAACCAGCACCCAGGCGGCTCTGCTGTATCTTTGCCTGGTGCTTCTACTAGGATGCAAGTTCTGATGCTCAGCTTTGCCGTATCCCAGAACGATCAGACGGAAGGAAATTTAAAATCAGAAATGTGCTGGTCAATATTTAATAACTAACTCTCAGAAGGAGGGAAAATCCTGATTTGTTTGGTTTGTTGCTCTCAAGCTACCAATGAGAAGTCACTTGGGGCCGGCCCCCTGGCCGAGTGGTTGAGTTCCCGCGCTCTGATGCAGCAGCCCAGAGTTTCGCCGGGTCGGATCCTGGGTGCGGACATGGCACCGCTCATCAGGCCACGATGAGGCGGCGTCCCACGTGCCACAACTAGAAGGACCCACAACTAAAATATACAACTATGTACTGGGGGGATTTGGGGAGAAAAGGCAGAAAGAAAGAAAAAAAAGAAGAAGATTGGGAACAGTTGTTAGCTCAGGTGCCAATCTTTAAAAAGGAAAAAAGAAGTCACTTCACAGGAATGTGGAAAGAGATGCACATCACTGGCTGCCATGAGGGTTGGTGTCCTGTATAAATGCACAATGAACTCATTGTAAGTGGAGAGTCATCACATTTGGGTTTTCCATTTTGAAGGAAAAAGAGAAAGCATTCTGAATTTTTTTATGTCGATGGTTAAGAGAAAATCTCTGAGCTCAGGAACTGGGAATATCAGATATGTATATAAACAACCTAAATAATAATAAATAATAATAATAATAAATAAGAATTCTATTAACAAATCTTGACCAAAGAATTATAATTTCATAAGCAATTAAATTGGTACAAATATCTATTCCAACCAGAATTATAATAATGTTAAATGTGGCAGAAGAAAATCACAATAGTCTCTGAAACACAATGTTAAAATTCCCCACATATATCTAGAACAAAGACGATACAAATATTTGAAATGATCCTTCCAAAAAGTTTTTTTTTGAGAAAAGTTGATACATTTTCAGTATAATTTGTCAATCTTAGAAAAGAATCTCTTTCTTATTTAAGGTGTGGTTTGTTCGATTATTCAGTTCAATTTTTTGCAGTGGGGGCACAGAGCAGGCTGAATGTATCTCCTGATACGATGTGTGCGGAAAGTCAAAGAGAACCATTAGTTTTAACAAATAATCTGCAGACTTCTCAACACTCTTCGGAACTAGCTACTAACCCTGCAGTGTGTCATCCAGCAGATGCCAGCGAGGCTGAACCTGGCAGGTCTGCTTCAATTGATGTTCTCAGATCTTTCTATGGTCAATTATTCTATGAGTCATTACATTTATATAACTTTATATAGGTAAAAGAGCATACAATTATTAACTTTATTATTTTCATAATCATCATAATTAAAGTTGGCGTTGAATCCTGGATCTACCACTTGCTAATTCTTTGACTTTTGTAAAAAACAACTTTTCTGAGCATAGTTTCATTCCAGGTAAGTAATGGCACTAGGTATACTGAATGTGCAAAATGTTTAACAAAGTAACTGGCTTTAAAAATATATTATTACTATCATTTGTACTATTTAATTGGTGCAAGCACATTGACTAGTAAAATGTAGGAAGACAACATTTCTCTTTTTTCTTAGGCCTTATTTGATAGAATCATTTTGCCATTAGCACTAACATATTTTCAGGTTGAATTATGTCTATCACAATGTGGCATTTATATCTTTATGGCTCTATGTATTGCTATAAGACCCGTTTAGTAAAACATGATATGGGGTAGAGGATGAGTAGAGCGCATTTCTGATAAAATTGTGGATAGTGGTGTTATCTAATGCCAATTTCTTTATTGTAACTCATTGCTATATATTACTCCCCTTATTTGGGCCAATCAACATACAAATGATGATTGGAGGATTAAAGAAATGTTTTGAATTTGTGCAAACCTACTATTTCTGCTAGATAAACTATTCAATGACTTTATCCTTCTTACAAATTAATCCACATTTTAAAAATGTAGTATTATTTTCCAGGTTCAATAACCTTGATCAAACTGTAAACATTATCCAAGATCATAATAGAGATTCTAACAACTATATCTTAATTGTCTATATGTGCCACATAATTTTGTTTTTCTAATGGCTCTGTTCATGTTATAAAGCTCCCTTAAGTTTGTAATATTCTTTTATATTTTTAGAAATAATGAAGAGGGCCAACCCTGGTTGCCTAGTGGTTAAATTCAGTGTGCTCCCCTTCAGCAGTCCAGGTTTGGTTCCCAGGTGCAAACCCACACCACTGATCTCTCAGTGGCCATGCTGTGGTGGAGGTTCACATACAAAAAGAGGAAGATTGGCAACAGGTATTAGCTCCAGCAAATCATCCTCAGCAAAATAATAATAATAATAATAATAATAATAATAATGAAGATGTTTGAAAAAATAAAAATCACTTCCATCATTTCAATCTTCATTCTTAGAATGATCACCCAAAAATATATTTTTTATTTATTTATTTATTTATTGAAGAAGATTAGCCCTGAGCTAATATCTGCTGCCAATTCTCCTCTCTTTTGCTGAGGAAGACTGGCCCTGAGCTAACATCCGTGCCCATCTTCCTCTACTTTATATGTAGGACACCTGCCACAGCATGGCTTGATAAGTAGTGTGTAGGTCTGCACCCAGGATCCGAACTGGCAAACCCCGGGCCACCAAAGCAGAACATGTGAACTTAACCTCTGCACCACTGGGCCTTTCTATTTTTCACAAGCTTCTATCATCAGTCTAATCTCAGAAACATCCACCTGAAATTGATTTTAATAAAATGGGCCTACACATTGAAGCAGAATATAGCAGTTTAGTTAGACACAGAGTAAGCCAGACTTCTTACTGCTTGGCAGCTTTTACTGCTAGATGTGCCCTCAGCCATCTTTAACAAGGAGGTCACTGGGCTGGGCATGGGCTCCACGTGGAGCATCGGGTTTCCACTCAGCCTGTTCCTCTGTCTGGATACTCCTCCTGCAGTTGGAGTGGACTGAACCCTAGGAACCAAATACTCTATATCACTTAAGTAATTCCTTGATAACCAGCAAAATACTAGTAACTCTGTGGATTCACTAAAATTTAGTATCCAGGAACCACTATTAAATGGCACTTGGTTGACCAGCAAAAAGAAAAAAAAATTAGTTTCTACATGTTCCCTACAGATGGGCAAGAGATTTTACACTTTTACATTTTACATCCATTCTACCCATTGATTTTACTGTTGGTACTGATGTAATATGATTGCAATTATGTTTACCATTAATATTCAGAAAACCCTACAGGAAATAGTATTTTACATTAACTATGTACAGAATATATACACCCACAACTAGAAGGACCTGCAACTGAGATATACAACTATGTACGGGGGGGGGGGGGGGGGGCGGTTTGGGAAATAAAGCAGAAAAAAAATAAAAGATTGGCAACACTTGTTAGCCTAGGTGCCAATCTTTAAAAAAAAAAAAGAATACATACAAAGGACAACTAAAATTAATATTTAGAAACCCTAAGCTAATATTTAAGAATTATAAAAGAGAAGCAGATATTAAAAAAATTAAAGCACAGCTTGACAAACAAGAAAAATCTCAAATAAGCAATCTCAAACTACACCTAACAGAATTAGAAAAAGAAGAACAAACAAAGCCCAAAGTCAGTAGAAGGAGAGAAATAATAAAAATTAGAACAGAAGTAATGAAATTGAAACAAAAAAGAGAGTAGAATGAATCAATGAAACAGAGAGTTGGTCTTCGAGAATATAAACAAAATTGACAACCTTTAGCCAGACTCACTAAGAAAATAAAGAGAAGCCTCAAATAAATAAAATAAATGAAAGAGGAGAAATTACAATGAATACAACAGAAATACAAAAAAATTATAAGAGAATACTATGAAAAACTATACAGCAACAAATTGGACAATCTAGAAGAAATGGATAAATTCTTAGACTCTTACAGTCTCCCAAAACTGAATCAAGAAGAAATAGAGAATCTGAATAGACCAATCACAAGAGATTGAAACAGTAATCAAAAATTGTCCCCAAAATAAAAGTCCAGGACAAGATGCCTTCTCTGGAGAATTCTATCAAACATTCACAGAAGATTTAATACTTGTCCTTCTCAAACTATTTCAGAAAATTGAGGGAGATGGAACACTTCTTAACACATCCTGCGAGGCCAACATCACCCTGATTCCAAAGCCAGACAAGGACAACACAAAGAAGGAAAACTAAAGGCCAATATCACTGATGAACATAGATGCAAAAATCCTCAACAAAATATTGGCAACCCGAATACAGTAATACATCAAAAAGATTGTACATCATGATCAAGTGAGATTTACACCAGAGACACAGGGATGGTTCAACATCCACCAATCAATCAATATGATATACCACATTAACAAAATGAGGAAGAAAACCACATGATAATCTCCATAGATGCAGAGAAAGCATTTGACAAGATCTAACATCCATTTATGGTAAAAACTCTCAGTAAGTTTGGTATAGAAGGAAAGTACCTCAACATAATAAAGGCCAGATATGACAAGCCCACTGCCAACATCAACTCAATGGGGAAAAACTGAAAGCCATCCCTCTGAGAACAGGAACAAGACAAAGGTGCCCACTCTCACCACTCTCATTCAACATTGTACTAGAGGTTTTGGCCAGAGCAATTAGGCAAGAAAAAGAAATAAAAGAAATACAAATAAGCAATGAAGAAGTAAAACTCTCGCTGTTTGCAGATGACATGATTTTACGTATAGAAAACCCTAAAACATCTATCAGAAAGCTATTAGAAATAATCAACAATTACAGTGAAGTTGCAGAGTACAAAGTCAACTTACAAAAATCAGTTGCATCACTATACTTTAATGATGAACTAACAGATAGAGGACTCAAGAACACAATCCTATTCACAATCACTACAAAAAGAATAAAATATCTTGGAATAAATTTAACCAAGGAAGTGAAAGACCTATACAATGAAAACTAATAGACTTTATTGAAAGGAACTGATGATGATATAAAGAGATAGAAAGACATTCCATGCACATGGATTGGAAGAATAAAGAGTTAAAATGTCCATACTACCTAAAGCAATCTACAGATTCAATGCAATCCCAATCAGAATCCCAGTGACATTCTTCTCAGAAATAGAACAAAGAATCCTAAAATTCTTATGCATCAAGAAAAGACCCTGAAAGGCTAAAGCAAACCCAAGAAAAAAAGAACAAAGATAGAGGCATCACAATCCGTAACTTCAAAATGTACCACAAAGCTATAGTACTCAAAACAGCATGGTACTGGTACAAAAACAGACAGACAGATCAGTGGAACAGAACTGAAATCCAAGAAATAAAACTGCACATCTACAGACAGCTACTCTTCAACAAAGGAGCTAAGAACACGCAATGGAGAAAGGAAAGTCTCTTCAATAAACGGTGTTGGGAAAACTGGAGAGCCACATGCAAAAGAATGAAAGTAGACCATTCTCTTATGCCATTCACAAAAATAAACTCAAAATGGATCAAAGACTTCAAGATAATACCTGAAACCATAAAACTTCTAGAATAAAATATAAGGAGTACATTCTGTGACATCAGTTTTTAAAGGATATTTTTCAAACACCATGTCTTCTTAGACAAGGGAAACAAAAGAAAAAATAAACAAGTGAGACTTCATCAAACTAAAGAGCTTCTACAAGGCAAGGGAAACCAGGATTAAAGTGAAAAGACAACCCCCCAACTTGAAGAAAACATCTGCAAATCATATGTCTGACAAGGGGTTAATCTCCATAATATATAAAGAACTCACACAACTCAACAACAAAAAACAAACAACCTGATCAAAAAATGAGCAGAGAACATGAACAGACATTTCTCCAAAGAAGATATACAGATGGCCAGTAGACACATAAAAAGATGCTCAATATCACTGATTATCAGGGAAATGCAAATCAAAACTAAACTAAGATATCACCTTACACTGGTAAGAATGGCTATCATAACCAAGACAAAAAATAACACAGGTAGAAGAGGTTGTGGAGAATAGGGAACCCTCATACACTGGTGGGAATGCAAGCTGATGCAGCCTCTGTGGAAAACAGTATGGGGATTTCTCAAAAAACTAAAAATAGAAATACCATATGACCCAGCTATTCCAGTACTGGGTATTTATCCAAAGAACCTGAAATCAGCAATTCAAAGAGACTTATGCACCCTATGTTCACTGCAGCATTATTCACAATAGGCAAGACATGGAAGCAACATAAATGCCCATCGACTGATGACTGGACAAAGAAGATATGGTGTATACACACAATGGAATAATACCGAGCCATAAAAAATGACAAAATTATCCCATTTTTCACAACAGAGATGGACATCGAGGGTATGATGTTAATCAAACTAAGCCAGATAGAGAAAGACATACACTGTATGATGTCACTCATACATGGAAGATAAACAAACACATGGGCAAAAAGAATTATTTAGTGATTACCAGGGGAAGGGGAGTGTGGAGTGGGCACAAAGGGCCAAGAGGCACATATGGTGACTGACAAATAATAATGTACAACTGAAGTTTCATAATGGTGTACACTATCATAACCTCAATAAAAAAATTAGAGCAGAAACCATTTAAATAACATGGAATTGATGCAAACAGAAATGATCAATGAAAGACAATAGATTTCCCTTAAACAGAATGTATGTATACAAAAATATTATATAATGAAGAAGCCTCATAAACCAATGTAAACCAATAAACCATGTTGAGAAAACTGAACAGAGGAAAAGAAAAATCACATAACTCCTTCACTTCTATGTATCATGATAAAATTTGACCAGCCCAGCCATGCCCATAATTCTTAAGTTTCACACCAGTCATGTAAGATACATCATCCTACTGTAGTGTTTGTGGTTTCACAGTAGAGAATACATATATATTATTTATGACTGAAAAACCAGAAGCACATTTCCTGTGGGCAGGCCCTAGGTGTTAGAGCTGATGACTCTGAGGCATCCAGCACAGTGCTCACAGATCCATGTCATCAAGTACTTGTCTAACTGATTATTATGTACTGAGGCTACCCACCCAAGCCATCTAAGTACCACTGCAAAACAAGAGGTTTCTTGCAACTGATATAAGAGAGCTTGGGCAGATCATAAAAATAATTCCTAAAAACTAGAGCATACCTGTGGAGATATACAAGGAATCTACCAGTGCTCAGAGCACCATCAAACTGCCTTTGTGAGCAGACAGCCAGAAACCAGCAGTTGTCAGCCTTCTGCATTTGTGCTGTTGATGAGAAAAATCCATAACCGATCTATAAATGAAAATTTGGAAGAGTTTATTCTGAGCTAGAATGTGAGGACCATGGCCCGGGAGAGTCCTTCCACAAAGGAATGGAGCACTCCAAAGAAGCGAGGGGTGTACAGGGCAGTTATATACCCTCAAAGAGGATGTTTCACATACGATTGAAATGTCCCTCTTACAATAGTCACAAGATTGCCATGTTGGCACAGTGCTTGATGGACACAGCAGGTAGTGGGTCTGCTATCTTGGTGGGGTGGGCAAGGCAGGAGGCAAGTCTATTGTCTCCAGCTGGGCAGTCACAGGTGAGTGCAGCAATCAGTTTCTAGCCTAAGGAAAGATGCTTAATCCTTAAGGAAATGCCAACGTTGGGAGGGGGAGGGAAGTTGCACCTTTATCTCAAGGGCCTTTGTTCTTGCCGTAGGGAATGTCTAAAGCAGATATACAATCCGTGCTCAATGGCCATGGTGAGGCCCTTTTGGAGAAACAAGATCAGGCCAAATTAGGTTTACACCAAATGGCTTCCTCATATTCTCGAATATATCCTATTGCTTGCCATTTCTATTTGTCAGTGCCTTGTTTGTTTCTTTTTCATGTTCCGTTGCTTTTTCTTTTTCGTGGCTTCCAGGTCCTCTTTATAACTCGGCATGTGGTTTTCCTTAAGAAGTTTTCTTGTGTTAATTTTTCTCAATTTGTTCAAATCCCATAACAAACCTTTTGTTTCTCAATTTGCACTTAGTAGGTTTATTTTATTATTATTACAAAAGACTGACCTTTATCTCCACGTATGTACCTTCCAGTTTATCATGAATGCACATATGAATCCTTAGGATAAATCAATCAACCAGAGTGGTTCTATATGTAGGAAGAGAGAGAGAAGCACCCCAGTCTATGAAACCAACCAAGGCGCAGCCTTACCTCAGGGGTAAGGAGTTTGCATTCCACTGTACAGAGGGACAGCTTTGCTTCCTAGAACTGATTCTCCTTACTTTGAGCCCTAGTCCTGCTGAACTGCTAGGAAACTTTTACTTTAGTCTCCTCAGGAAAACTTGTGGAGGATGCGTATAAGACAAAGGGCATAGAGGAGCTGAGGAAGGGAGGGCCGTGGAACGTTCAAGCTTTCTGCGGAAGAGCATCTTTCGCACGTGGCCCGCCGCTCTTCACCACGACTCTTTCTCCCTGTGTTTCCTGCCTGACCTCTCTGTGCCACACTCAGGGCCCCGGAGTCTAGCCAGGGTTTCAGCGTGTGCACAGGGCCCAGCAGTCTGTGAGAGGCTGTCTGTGGCTGCGCTTCAGAATCCCCAAGCTGTTTCTTCTCTGGACTGCTTCCACCTCCTTACTGCACACGGCCCTCTTGTGGGGGTAACCCATGTACTTTTTCATTTTCACTGCCTCCTCTCTGTTTCTCTTCACACAAATTCCAGATTCTTCTTATCTGGACAAAGTGGGTTTGATAAAATAGAAAAATATTTATCCTTAAAATATTTTTCAGGGTTATTTCTCTCCTAGGCTCTGTTTCTCCAAAAGGAAAATTAATGTGGCAAATTCACAGCCAACGGGGGAAAAAAACCCCAAATATCTTCATTGTGAGTCTTTTGAAGTATTTTTTTAGAGTTTTAGTAAAGAAAAAATTTAAATTAGTTGCCAATATTTACAATCTGGACTTTCAGCTTTTCCGAGAAATTTAAAAAATTGGGATTCAAGAGACGCTCATTCCTGCATCACAAAAACTAGTGCTGAGTGAGCACTGCTCCCCTGAGAAGAAACTCGAGGGCGCTGCTTCCTGGGGGTCCCCGCACCCGAGCACCTGAGCACCGAGGACAGAAGCTGGTGGTGGTAGTCAGTCTCTTCCGCTGCTGGCTCTCTTACACCCCCTCAGGCCACTCGTTCAGAGGAAGGACTGCCTTGGCCCCAGTATCTGTTCGCTTTTGCATATAGGACAAAGAGCTTAAGCTTCTGAAAACCAAATACAGCAATTCTGGACGGCTATTTTTCTACCTGTCCCCTCCCTCCCTGGGAGCATGAGCACAGATCAATTAGTTGTTTCTAAAGGACCAACGAAAAGGAGGCCCACTGGAGAAATAAAGGGCATCGATTGATATCTCAGAAATATTGTGCCATTACTTACGTGTCAAATTATTTTATACATTATTTTAATCATAACAAACTTTAAAATTATTAAGTCTGCAGAAAGCCCCCAAATGTAACCCCAATTTATTAAGCCCATCGATATGTATATAACGCTTTAGATTTATGGATGGCTTTAAAGAGTCATCCATGAAGTTGAACACCTTGATAAATTTAATTTTAATGAAGACTCAAATATAATTAATTCAAAATAAAACCAAATGGCTTAAAACCTGTATGTAAAATTTGAAATGGACAACTTACCAGAAAGACTTGTGTGAGAGATGGCTAAAGTGGAGTTCCAGCTATTACGTCGTGCTGGTTAAACTGCCTTGAAACAGAACCAAAAGGGTTTGTCTTTCTCAGGACCAGATCTGCTCAATAAAAATGGCTTTCCTTGCAGGTGGATGCCGTGCACGTGGTGAGCTGGGCTAATGCCTCACAGAATGCTTTAGGCAGAGTGGGACCTTCCTGTAACTGGGGAAAAAATGACTACATGCTGAATAAAGGGAGAAAACAGGAACACATTAAAAATGTTCTGTTTTTTACAGTAAATAAAATGTCACATGTATGAAATTTAAATTGTGCCTTATACAAACTGCATAATACTGTGGAAGCAGTATTCATATTATTAAGACATAAAATAGAAATTCTTAGATTTATAAAGTGGCTCATATACATTTAATAGTAGAAGATGGATTTCTACGCGTGTTTCCAGACTGCCTCGTGCTGCCCGAGCTGTCTCTACAAGAGGCAGCCTGCCTTGAGGAGAGCTTATGCCAGTTCTTATTTCATCTCTTTCTTCTGTGTGTTAATATTCCAATGTCCATACGAGGAAACTGAGCCTGAGTGGTTGAGAATGTGACCCCAAACTCACACTAAGTAAGCAACAGAGCTAGGAATTGAACTAGCATTTTCCCCCAAGGCTGTACCGTGTTTTGGAAAATCACACAATTTGAAAGAGGAGTATTGCATCTTTGATGCACACATTTTCAGTGCCTCACCTGTTCCATATACACATGTGTTGGAAATGGAAATATTTTCTTTTGCAACTCCATCTTTCTTTCTTTCCTCAATCTTAGAGAAAAAGCAGTCTCTGTTTAGACAATATAATGGGAGATTTTTTTTTAAAAGAAAAGCACACACACAATCTATCAAAATTTTGCTAAGAGGGGCTAGCCCCGTGGCCGAGTGGTTGGGTTCACACGCTCCACTTCAGCGGCCCAGGGTTTCGCTGCTTTGAATCCTGGGAGTGGCCATGGTGCCACTCCTTGGGCCATGCTGAGGGGGCGTCCCACATGCCACAACTGGAAGAGCCCACAACTAAAAATACACAACTATGTACTAGGGGGCTTTGGGAGAAAAAGGAAAAATAAAATCTTTAAAAAAAAAATTTTGCTAAGAAAGAGGTGGGCAGATTGTGGCCTCTGACCTACCTCACCTCCATCATTTTATCAATGAGAAACTACGTCCCAGAGAGAATATGTGCTAACTCAGTTGAATCTATTATTGTTAGTTTATAGCTCTTTTAAAAACTTTTTTAGGCAATTCATAGAAAAGGCAAATATGGCAATATAGATAAAACACAAAGCAAACTGGGGAGCTTGGATTAAATGAGTAAATAAAGCACGTGACTAACGCGTTGTCTTTAACACCACATCGCATTGGAAGAAACACAGGGACATGGATAATTATAATGCTTGTGATAATTGCAACAAAATGTTTAACTTTGTATGGGGGAACCAGGAAACTTTCCACAAGGAAAGTTTAGATGAACAGGAATTAGAATGTCACAGTGTAGTTCTCTCATAAGGCTCTTATATAGAGAGAAAAATAGCGTCAAAGACTTTATTCAAGTTAATAATTAACGAGAAAACCAGTAAAATGTTCAAGGTATCCACAAGAGCATTCAAAAAATAGGATTTTAACAGGTCATCAGGAATGGCGCTTTGACTTTTTAAAACTATCAGAACAAGATTATGAGCGTAGATACAGAGTTGGAGATCCACATCCAGAAGGGCAGTGTGAGGCGCTCTGTGGACCCACCTGCAACCCAGCAAAACAGCCACACTTGTGAAAATTATTTTTCAAAAACCAAATAACAATTTAAAATCTCTGAAATTGTTCTGAGAGCATACAGGCACATAGCATATGAAGAAGAAAGATATTCAAGGCAGAGGAAAATCCTGTGCAAAAACAAGTACAAAATAGCAGAATATGTTTGGAGAACAACAAATAATTCATTAATGATTGTGTATAAGTTATTGGATACAGAAGAGGGGTTGGAGAATTCATATCAAGGAGCCACTTGTGTGCTCGGCAAAGTAAGCAGTTGGCACTTTATGTAAATATTAACTCATACCCTTTAGAGCTTTTAAATAAGGATGAACACAGTTTTAAAGAAAACAGTAGTGAGAAAGGTAGAACTGAAGGGGAATAGATTGAAAGGACTAACTTTACACAGTTTTCTAGATCCATGCTTCACTTCTCTATATGCAATGCGCATACAAATCACTTGGGGAACTTAGCAAAATTCAGGTTGTATTTAGTAGATCTGAGAGAGAGCATGAGATTCTGCTTGTCTAACAGTCTCCCATGTGATGTTACTGCTGCTGGCCTATGGATTACAAACTGAGTAGCAAGAATCAAGATCAGCACTATCTAATAGAAATATATGCAACTCATACATCTAATTTCATTTTTAGTAGCCACATTAAAAGTAAAGTAAAAAGAGGGAGCTGGCCTGTTGGTGTGGTGATTGCCTTCCCACACTCAGCTTCAGCGGTCAGGAGTTTGCAGGTTCAGATCCAGGCCAGGACCTAGCTCTGATCGTCAAACCATGCTGTGGTGGCATCCTGCATAAAATAGAAGAAGATTGGCACAGATGTTAGCTCAGCAACAATCTTCCTCAAGTAAAAAGAGGAAGATTGACGACAGATGTTAGCTCAAGGCCAATCTTCCTCAAAAAAAAAAAGTAAAAAGAAACCATTGAAATGAATATTAAAAGCAGTTTTTATCTTGGGCTGGCCCCGTTGCCGAGTGGTTAAGTTCACGTGCTCCACTGCAGGCAGCCCAGTGTTTCGTTGGTTCGAATCCTGGACGCGAACATGGCACCGCTCATCAAACCATGCTGAGGCAGCGTCCCACATACCACAACTAGAAGGACCCACAACGAAGAATATGCAACTGTATACCGGGTGGCTTTGGGGAGAAAAAGGAAAATAAATTAAAAAATAAATTTAAAAAAGTAGATTTTACCTAACCCAATAGATCCAAAATATTATCATTTCAACATGTTATTAATTTTAAAAAGATACATAATCAGATATTTTGCATTCTTTTGTTCATGATCCATGTTAGATATCCAGTCTATCTTTTACACTTACAACACATTTGAATTCAGACTCAATTTTCATTGGGAATACTTGATCTGCATTTAGATTTCATAAAACTTAACAGTTGAAAAAGATTTACATACCCAAGTTTTTCAAAACATACTCAAAATTTTTGCACTATCAGAGTCAAATTTCATTTTTATAATTAGAATTAAAATTAAATATTGAATTCCTTAGTTGCGCTAGCCACATTTCAAGTGCTCCCATTTTGGAGAGCACAGGCCTAGGTGAGAGAACAAAGGGGAACAAGCAGTGGTATGTTGTGGCATGTTGGTACAATAAAGAATTGAAGGGAGAAGTCAAAAAATACCCAAAGAGGTGTGGAAAAAACCAGAAAACAGTATCCATTTATTCTTATTGCTCAACAGAGGCAATTGTGTGCATCTCTCCTCCATTTTGCATTTAGTGATGTCACATTGGCGGGTGAACTTGGCCATGCTGGGCGTATTTACACCAGAGATAGTAGCAAATGTCCATCTCCTCACCAAGAGCCAGCTGTTAAATATTTACCAGCATAACACTAGAGTTAAAATATTTTAGGAAGCAGATTAGTTATTCTCATTTTATAAAATATCTAATAGCTTTCCATCCAAATGAAATCTAAAATCCTATAATACCTACATATTCTGGCTTTGATTGACCTCTCCAAAATCATTTACATTCTTATATTAGATTACTCTGCTCTTCCTTCAATATTCCAACCTTGTTCCAATTTAGAATTCTCTTTGCTTGTTGAAGATTATCCCTTATGGGTCTATGAATTTCATCCTTTTGCATATTTTCTTAAAGGTTTATTTCTCAGAAAGCCTTCAGGAGCCAGCTCCTCACTATCCATTGGTGGTCATCTGTCTGTTTCCCTGCTTTACATTTCTCCCTAGAATTAAACACACCTGAAATTGTATCTTTTTTGCTTGTTTATTTAGTTCTTATCTGTCTCTGGTGATAAAGCATAAGCTCCTTGAGGGCTTTATTCCAGTGTCTCAAGCTCCTAGAGCATTACATGATACATGGTGGCATTCAGTAATAATTTGATTCATATAAGATAATTAAATGAATGAATGAAAGAATGAACTTAAATGGAATCTATAATACATGAATTTGATGAACAACTTGATATAGTGGATAAGAGAGCCAAGAGGTCTCTCAGTTTCCAGGCTTAGATGACCAGGAAGACACTCACCAGATAAGAGGAAGAACAAACATGGAGATGAGTATTACAAGCTCAGCTTTAACCATGCTGAGTGTAAGTGATTGTGGAAACTATAAATCCAGAAGTCCAACAGGAGATTAGATGCACAGGTCTAGATTTTGGGAAAGACGCAGGCTCTGGTTAGAGACTTGATAACTGCTGCTTAGAGGTAGCAGTTCAAATCACAGGTGTGAATTAGATTACGTAGGAAGATGGTGATGCAAGAAGACAAGGAAGTTAAGCATGGAATTCTAGAGAACACCAAAATTTAAGAGGCAATTAGAGGTAAAAATGTGTAGAAAAGATTAAAATAAAAAACCCAGAGAGATACTATAGAAACCAAGAGTCAGTCTTCATTTATTGTTACAAAAGACATTGCCAAGGATTGTGCTAAAATACTGAATAATCAAGCAGGAATAAGGTATAATTCTTACTAGATTTCAGAAAAATGGGCACAGGGTAGAAAATCCCTGTAGTCTGAAAGGCCAAATTGTTGAGGAATGGTTTAGAGTACATGATAAGGCTGTGAGTGAATCTGTTCTGGCTCTACTCTGTCTTCCCCACAACCATTCCCAGTGATTCTCAGTCCCTCCAACCCCTGAGTCCTGAGTGCTGAGAAGGAGAAGACTATGTGGTAAAGTAAGAAAACCTGGGTCCCCAAATACCTGCTATAGGATCTTC
Source organism: Equus quagga (assembly GCF_021613505.1). Lineage (NCBI taxonomy): Eukaryota > Metazoa > Chordata > Mammalia > Perissodactyla > Equidae > Equus > Equus quagga. Next base: position 570,207 of record NC_060287.1, on the reverse strand, counting down.
CTCTGAAAGGCTGGTACCAGAAAATGATGATGTCAAAATAACGTAGGCCTTGAGGAACAACCAGTGAGTGCAACAGTGAGCAAGATGGCTCCAAGGATGCCAAACGTGGCCAGTACTGCTGAGCAGGTTCCCTAAGAGCTACTGCAGCAGGATGGAAAGGGCCTCAGGAGCCCCAGAGAAGTGTATTGGAGCCATGACAATGAACAGGGCTATATGAAATATGGCCCACAGAGTACATCTCATCTTGGGAACTATGTTGGGGCCCTGCCACTTGCCAAGTGGGTTCTGGGTTCTGTTCATCTATGCAGCTCAGGACCAGCTCAAGTGTTAAAATTATTTTCCCACGTCCATACATTTTATCAGAGTTAAAGTGGATATTTAAGTAACTATCTGAAAATATTTTTTAAAAATAAAATATCACCGTATCTATCAGAAGTAATTACACCCATGTGTCGCTTAACGACGTGGGTACGTTCTGAGAAGTGTGTCGTTAGGCGATTTTGTCATTGTGTGCACATCATAGAGTGTATTTACACGAACTAGATAGTATAGCCTACTACACACCTAGGCTATTTGGAACTGATCCTGTGTGACCACCACGTCATACACGGTCTGTCCTTGACCAAAATGTTATTATGTGGCACACGACTACACTCTGAAGCGTGTAGTCATATCTATTTGTTTGCAGGCACCATTATCAATCCTTTTTGCATTATGTTGTCCACTTGTTGGCACTACAATAAGGTCATGACTTCTTCTATTCTATTCATATAGTATAAGTTATTCTTACATATTATGCCCTATTTATTTTTATAACTTCAGTCCCTGAAAATAGTAGATGCTTACTGTATAGTCTCTAAATTATTATTTTTTTAAATTTTGCTCTGTTCATACTTGTGGAAAACAGCCAAGGGTGCCCAAAGTGGCATCCCATTTAGAGATACCTGAGAACACATTGAGAAACATCCCCACTAAGATGTAGGGGAGAGAACTGCTATGAATTCAAACCTGACATTGTATTATTCAAGTAAAAATCAGAGCAGATGAAATGAAAACTATTTCAGAATAAGTGAATGCTGACTTTAACTTGAATCTCTAAGCTAATTTTTACTTTTTAATGTCTACATGTGTGCATTCACTAGGGGGTATTCTGGTTATTATGAAGAAATCTGTCAGCTAAAGTAGAGATCAAAATACAAATTGTAACACATAGGGACATTATGTGAATTTGTGTCACTCCCTGGAGAACTTTAGGTTTACAAAAAGCAATGAATGGATTACATGAAGATGTAAATATGCTCCTGCATTTTCATCTCTGACAGATACACTCTTACTGTAATGCAGTCTTAAAACCACAGCACCTTGGGCTATGAGCTCATCAGAGCTCTCAAGCTCAGTGGGGGAAATCTGGCTAATGTTTGCAAGGGTGACCTCCAAGGAAACTCCAGGTGCAAGAGGATATAATGTTAGTAACTCAGTAGATGACATGCTTCCCTTTAAGTCACTAATAAGCAATGTTCCCGCAAGGCCGTTATTAGACACCATGCTACTGGATGTTTCTTCACAAAGATTTAATACATTTGGACATTTAAGATCACATGAGTTTTTTTCTATCTTATTACTGTGATAATAATTCTGTGTTGAACATTTGTTTCCAACAGTTTTATTGAGGTAAAATACATATAACATAAAATTTACCATTTTTAAGTGCATACATCAGTGATATTAAGTACATTCATATTGTTGTGCAAACATCGCCGCTTTCCATCTTCACCACTTACCACTAAATAGTAAATATTCTAGACTTTGTGTGTCACATTCATTCGCTGTCACATATTCCATTTCTCCTCCTCCCATTCCCTCCCCCTCCCTTATTCTTCATCTTGCTTCCTTTATTATGATCTTTTAAAAATTTTAAAATCCTTTTTATCTTCTGTGACCTATAAAAATGGACTACTGCCCAGATTTGTTTTGCAGGCCACACTTTGCTCACCTGTGAAGAGTCAACAAGTGTGTGCTTCCTTCATGAAGGGGATGTGATCTTGGGCTAAGCGGTTCTCTTGGACCTGGGGAACTTCCTAGAGAAATACTCATCTTTGTGTGGTCAAATTCAAAGACTTGCAAGAAACTAAGAATAATGAGTGACTCGGTCCTGAGCGGAGAATCGGGAGGCACAGCAGTAGAAGACACTTAGTGGACGTTATGTACTGGCAGAAGACACAGACAGTAAGGCAGAAACATAAGGAAGTTAGCAAATAGTCTATTACAAAGTTATAAGTGCTTTGGAAAAAAATTTAAAATTTTCGGAAGATAAGGAAGATCAGACATGAGAGATACTTTTCACTTAAAGTAGTTGGGTAAACCTCATTACGATGTTTAAGTATGTCTTTTTATGAAGACACAATAAAAACCAACATTTCACATCCATAGTTTGATGTGTTTTGACAAACGTATGCAGTTATATAAATATCATCACAATGAAGATAGAGAACACATCCATTACCCCCTCAAGATTCCCTCACGTCTCTTTGTCAGTCCTCTTCTTCCATCCTAAGTCCTTGGCAAACACGGTTTTGTTTTCTATGCCTATAGTTTTGTCTTTTCCAGAATGTCATATTAAAGAACTCATATAGTGTGTGTATCATATCTTCTTCCACTTAATATATGCTTTAGGATTCATCCATGCTTTTGCATGGATTAAAAATCCATTCTTTTCTATAGCTGAATAATATCCTATCAAATGAATATATCACAATCTGTTTATCGATTCACCAGTTGATGGATATTTGGGTGGTATCCAGTTTCTTGTTTTTCCTTTTTTTTTTTGCTGTAAAAAATAAAACTGATATTCATATTTGCATGCAGGCAAGCCTTTGTGTAAACACATGTTTTCATTTCTCTTGGGTAAATATCTAGGGATGGAATGGAAGGATCATAAGTGTTTACCTTTCTTGTTTAGATTTCTAGTTGCTCCAAACTCTGAGCATCCCTAAGTATTGTCAATCTTTTTAAATTGTAGCTCTTCTAGTAATTGCTAACAGTGATATCTCAGTTATGGCTTTTATTTGCATTTTTCTGATGACTCAAGAGGCTGAGTATATTCTTATATGTTCTTTAGTCATTTGTATATCTTCCTTGGTTCAGATATTTTACCCATTTCATTATTGTCTTTCTGTTTTTATTACTGGGTTGTAAAATTTTTTAAATGTTTTTAAATGCATTTCAGATGCAAATCTGGAATCAGATATGTGTTTCACAAGTATTTTTCCAGTGATTTTTTTTTCCTTTATTTAACAGTGACTTTCAATGAAGAAGAGTTTTTAGCACTGAAGAAAGCCAATTTATATATATTTTCCTCTATGGTTTATGCTCTTTTTGTCCTATCTAAGAAATTTTTGCCTATTGCAAAGTGTCAAAGACTTTTGTCTATTTTTTTTCCTTTAAAAGTGTTATAGGTATAGCGTTTTCATTTGGTTCCCCAACTCAATATCAAGTTAGTTTTTATATATGAACATCTAATTCTTTCAGTGTCATTTGTTGAAAAGACTACCTTTTTCACCACGGAATTATCTTAGTTCCTTCATAAATTAAATGTTTGGTTCTATTACTGACTACTTTTTCTATCTCATTGAACTATATGTCTTTGCGTCTTGGTTACTATCTCTTTCAACTGTGTGAGCTTAGAGCATTTGTATGTGTGAAATTGGGAGGATGATATGGATACTAATAAGACACAGTATTTTATTTTAAAACAATGTGATAGGACTTATTATTTATGAGATATCATCTTCTAAAACTCAAGCAATGAAATATATTTAATAAAGGTCCCAGGCATATACATAATATCAGTCATATTTTGAAATTAAAATTAAGTTAAAAGAGTAGGTGAGATATTCAAATAATTTCAAAACAGGGATTTAAAAAGTGTACCTTATTGTTATTCACAAAATTGTCTTGCCTGAATCAAAATGAAAACATTGTATATCAATGCTTTCTTAGATCTATTCCTTAAGTATTTATTGAAATCCAGACATTCACTGAATTGTGTTTGAAGATGGAACTCCTAAGATAGTTTGTCTCTGTCTTTAGGGCTTTCAAAGTATTAAGGAAGTATGCATACACAGGCACAAAACTCTGCGGTAAGTCCTACGGGCACGTAATCTTTGCATTGAATTCAGAAGTCTTCTCAGAGAAAAAGTGCTAGGGCTAAATTTTGGAGATTGAATAGAATTTTTCCTGATAAATCACTAGATTTAATTTTCTTGGGTGAAGGAGAAGAGTTTGTGAGGTTTGGGGTTTTTTCTGATCCCCTGGAAAGTCTATTTTTTATTCCTGTCATTCCCAAAGTACATACTGAGGGCAAAAAGTAAGTCAAATGCTTTTTTCAATAATTTTCTGAACATATAGTGTGCTTTTCTCTTTAAATGTATGAAGCACTTGCCAATTTATTATTTATTTTTATTTTAGAAATCAGAAATAGAAGATTGATAACTACTCACCCTGGTGCCTAATAAATATTCAAGCCAGGTACTATTGAGGTAATTCTTTCCTCAGAGGAAACTTCAGAAGTTCAAACATGCGAATGTGTTCTCTGGTGTGGCCAGCCTTCTCTGGAGCAGTGATTTACACTTCAGTAGGTTCTGAATGCCTGTGGGTGACAGAGACGGTGATACAGTGCAGGGAAGCTGTGGTTCATCATACAGGATGCACACAGTGAACTGCTGGGGGAGCAAAGAACAAAATGGGAAGGGTCTCTGCATCCTCTTCGCATTCTAGCAAGTCTTAAATATTGTTTCTGTTTTCCCTCCTAGTCAGTCACCGCCACTTGATAAATTATTTAAACTGGAAGAGATTTGATATAATATTCAAAATCTAGTCTGCTAGGTTATTAAAGTAAATGAACTATAAATTAATTTTAACCATAAAGTCATTTTCACAAAATAGACATCGGCTTGACTGTAGGATTAAAGACATTTAAGTTATCTTTTTTTTTTTTTTTTGAGGAAGATTAGCCCTGAGCTAACATCCACCACCAATCCTCCTCTTTTTGCTGAGGAAGACTGGCCCTGAGCGAGGCTCTGTGCCCATCCTCCTATACTTTATATGTGGGACGTCTACCACAGCATGGCTTGACAAGCAGTGTGTAGGTGTGCAACCAGCATCCAAACTGGTGAACCCCGGGCCACCGAAGCAGAACGTGAGAACTTAACCTCTGCACCACCGGGCCAGCCCTGTCTTTTTTCATTTTGCAAAAGTTTTGTTAAATATAAGATTTTTTAAAAACTCATTTATTGTTATCACTGTGCCCAAAAATTAACCCAGTGCTATTAAAAAGTATTTTTAATATTTAACAAACATTTCTAAAGCTAGCATTTATTTGGATTAAAGCTGCACATTATCTAACCATATTTCCATGTATTTGACTAAAATTATTTTCATTGAAATCAATAACTGATATTCTCAATCAGAGGCTTTGGTTTGCAAATATAATTACTTAAAATGGTAAAACAAATAATTATTTGTTTAATAAATTTGGAAGTTCTTAGGAAGACAGACAATGAAGATATCCCTGGGGATCACTGACACAAGGTGTCGCACCGCTTCAGCTGGGCCAAACTGTGTGATAGCTATAATATTGGGTAGTATCTAGTTCCTTATATTTTGAATCAAATCTCAAAAATGTATGTGCAAAAATATTTATGTATTACTTAAACCAGTGCTGAAATTTTCACGTCGATCTTCCCTGTCAAAATTTGAAATCCACTTATGTGTTAAAAGATTTAATAAAATGTATGAAATAATTATTTTTCAACTTAGAGATTTTTATTTCAAAACCCAAGCATATTCTTAGTGGTGCAGGACTCTAGAGAGAAGGAATAATAAGAAAAACCTAGAGGACTTTGAAGCTGATATCTGTCCAGTAGCTAAATTACATCAAAATTTATACCAGAGCTTATCTTCTTCTCTTGAAAGGCTTCCATATACAATCTTCCGCACAACACATGTTGGTAATAAAGGGTCCACAGACTAAAAGAGCTCCTATTCCCCACAATAAGAGGAGGATGCATTAATTCTGAGTGCCTCCTCTATGCTTAGAGCTTTACATACAAATCACATGATAACCTTGGGGATGGGCATTATTTTGTATTATAGGCAGAGAAGTATATGGAGATTAAACCACTTGTCTAGTTTCATCCAGCTGGTCCATGGGAGAGTCAAGATTCAAATCTAGAGACATATAAACCAAAATCCTGTGCTTTTTTCTCAACAATATAAACACTCAAGAAGACCTAAAAATATATCAAACCCTGTCTCTTTATAGGATATATAAGAGCATAGAAGCCCTAAGAGGTGAAGTAACTTTCAAAAATATGTAAATAACGGACTTTTGATCTTGAACAAAGATGGAGCAGATGCACTTCTTCCTATTTCTCCCCCTAGATACAGCTGAAACCCTGTATATTATATATTGAACACACTTCAGAAGGCTCACAGCCAGGATGGATGCCTAATGGGGATCCTGAACTCCCCCACATCTAGCAGTAATGAGGTACCCCTCCGTCTACCCCAGGGTATCAACAGAAGTTCCATGGGAAACCTGGACTTCCACAACCACCTGGCAGTAACAAGGCAGCAAGGAAGATTGGCAATACCTGTTAGCTCAGGGCCACTCTCCTCAAAAGAAAAAAAAAAACCCACAACACTTCAACAAAAATTACAAACATGTTTGAAACAAATGAAAAAAAAAGTCTAAACAAAGAAATAGAAGATCTAAAGAAGAACCAAATGGAAATTTTAGAACTGAACATAAAATAACGGAAATAACAACTCACTGTGTATGCTCAAAAGTAGACAGAAAGAAGAGAGGAATGAATCAGTGCTGGTAAAGACTGAACAATAGAAATTACCATGTCTAAAGAACAAAGAGCAAGTGGACTGCAAAAAATGAAGAGATCCTCAGGAACCCATGGGACTTCAACAAAAGGTTATGTCGTCAGAGCCTCAGAAGAGACAAGAAAGAGGGTGGTGCTACATAGTATTTAAAGAAATAACAGCTAAAAAGCTCCCAAATTTGGCAAATGAACAAACAAGCCACCTGTCCCCCCTGCCATAAACCTACAGATTAAAGAAGCTGAGCAAACCCAAAACGGGACAAACTCAACGATATTCATGCCAAGGCCTATGAGAATGAAACCGCTAAAAACTAAAGACAAAATAACAAAGCCCTGAAAGGAGCAAGAGAGCAACTTCACCTTACCATGGGGCAAAACTACTCACATGACAGTGGATTTCTGACCAGAAACCGGAAAGAAGTGGCATATCATTTTTCAGGGGATGAAAGCAAAAATAATGATCCCAGAATCCTGTATCATGCAAAAGTGTCCTTTAGGAATGAAGGGGAAATGACGACATTCTCAGACAAAGGAAAACTAAAAGAATCTGTCACCAGCAGTCCCACCATGAGAAAGTGGCTTAAGGAAATTCCTAAAACAGAAAGAAAATGATAAAAGAAAGAATCTTGGGATATCAGAAATGAAGAAAGAACAACAGAAAGAATAAAAATGAGGAAATACAATGGACTTTCTTCGCTTGAGTTTTCTAAACTATGTTTAGAAATTATGTTCAGAAAACTCAATTGAAAGAAAAATTATAACATTTTTCTGATGCACTTCTCAAGCTATGGAAAGAAAGTATTTAAGACAATTTATGTCATAAATGGGTCAGGAAAAGAGACCTTAAAGGGAGGTAAGTTTTTATACTTCACTCTACCGGTAAAATGTCTACGCCAGTAAACTTCGATAAATTATGTATGTATAATGTAATACCTAGAATAACCACTAAAAAATCGATACAAAGAAATGCACTGAAAAACACTATAGATCAATCAAAGAGAATTCTAAATACTATTCAAGTGACTTTTGATACACGCAACAAATTGGATGAATTTCAAGGACAATCTGTGGAGAGAAAAAAAGTCAATCTCAAAAGGTCACATACTACTTGATTTTATTCAGTTTACACAGAATTTTGAAATGAAAAAATTATACCACTGAAGAACAGATTAGTGTTTTCTAGGGGTTAGGAATGGGGAGAGGAGAAGAGTGGTGCTACTATATATAAACAGGTAGCACAAAGGGAATCTTTGTGGTGCTGGAATAATTTAGTATTTTGATTGTAGTGGCAGTTACATTATTCTACACATGATAAGATCATACAGAACTGCAAACACACATTGTACAATATTACTTTCCTTGTTTTGATATTACACTATAGTTGCATAAGATAATACCTTTGGGGGAAACTGGGGGAAAGTTACATGATATCTGTAACATCTTTGCAACTTCTCGTGAATCTATATTTCAATAAACATTAAAAAAATAGATAATGTCAGAACTTGTTTGAGTGTAGGTTAAAAATATTCTCTGATTGCAGCAATAAAATGTAGAGGCCAAGAGTTAGAATATTAGAAACCAAGGCAACCATATTTTCTTGGAGATTCCTTATCTATTCACTAAGTGTATTTCTGGTGGGTAATACAGATTACAAGGAAATTGATTAGACCATCAGCGGAGGAACATTACATCCAGGTACCAGCCAGGTCAGGCCTGAGAACACATGCATTGCATGGCAAATATTTTTGAGAAAGTTGTGGACTTTGTTCTCATTCTTGAGAAAAAGGCGTCACTTCTTATTTTATGATCTTTTCAACAGAAATACTTAGTAAAGCGACATTTATAAAATTTATGGCCTTCAATACATTGTCTCCTTGGTGTGACCCATCTCAGAAGGAGCACACTGGACAATTTCCCAGCTTGCCATTACATCTAAAGATTCACATGAATCATCAAAGGGGGCTGAGTTTGGGAGATGAACTTCTCACACATCCTCTTTTAAAAGTACAGGACTCAAAGAACAGTATTCTGGAATAAGCTCTAGAATATACTTGAAACTCTTTAAAAATATTTTTGGCTTCTGACCTGAGACTAAGAAGGTGCTTCTAGTCGTCTTGAACATGAAAAGAGGACATAAAAAACATGAGTTAGTATAATGATTATTTTTTAGCATTTATGTGGCTGCTTGATTGCCTAATTGATTTATATAATGAGTATCAAAATCTTCCACTATTTTCCAAGTCAGTTCTTTCTTTTGCAAGAATGTTTTCACATTTTATAAATATTAATACTTTTATGTTTGATACTAACTCCGTAACTTTTTATATGAAATGGACACGGAATACTTTTACTTTTGCAATTTGCTTTAGTTTCAATTAGTGTGAACCCCAAAAGTGATGATTCTTTAGTACAATATAATAATAAAAAAACTAACTTTTAGGAGTGGACATTCTTTGTCAGTGCTGTGGAGTCAGTGCCCACTCCCAGCGGCCCTGTGTATAGCAGAGCTGGTCTTTTTCACCATTCTCTCACCTTCAGCTCTGTGTCAGACAAGGTTCCATGGAGATTCATGGAAATGGGTGGCCAGCTCCTTCTTCCTAGTCTGTCTTAGTCTGGAAGCTCCACTGAAACCTGTCCACCATGGGGGACCCAACTAGTTTTTGAAATATCAGTGGCATAGCTTTCAGTATCCCAGCAACGTGCAGCTGCCACATTATGACAAGCGACGGGTGGATTCCCCTGATCAGGAGGTAAACCTGAGCCGTGGTGGTGAGAGCACTGAATCTGAATCACGAGACCACCAGGGCCGGCTAGGAATGACCATCGTCACCTGTTAACGTTTGATCAGTGATTAGCTTTAGTTTTATATACGCTGAATGCCAGTAGTCATTGTTACTTAATAATTTTATAGCTTATTTCTCCTTTTCATAAAATTCTCTCAAATTATTTTTGTGATAGATATATTTATATTATTCATATATTAGCGTGGAAAATGCTTGAATGAATAATGTAAAACAAGTTAATATTTTGATCTGAATGCTCAGTCATATTTTCTAAGAAATCTATTAATAGAAAACTTTAGTTTTATTGGGACCATGAAATTCTACAAAACTAAAAAATTGATCCAAAGTGTCTTGATCTCTACAAAGCACATAGCTGGAATAGGGTGGATACTTAATAGCTGTTAATGAATAAATACGTCTTCATCAGAAAAATAAAAGAGTGAAAATACCTTCAAAAATAAATAAAACAGTTCATAGCCATGTAGCCATGTTATCTTTTTAAGCAAAATATATATTGCTTATGTATGCGCACGTGCAACCATGTGTCTGAAATACAGTCATGCACTGCATAATGACATTTTGGTCAAGGATAGATTGGATATATAACAGTGGCCCAAACAATTAATGCCATATAGCCCTGGCGTGTAGCAGGCTATACCATCTAGGTTCGTGTAAGCGCACTCTGTGATGGTCGCACAGTGACAAAAACACCTAACAAGACATTTCTCAGAACGCATCCTCATCGTTAAGTAACGCGTGACTGTATCTGACAAGGAATCACTATTTTTTTCTCACCACTTAGTGAGACATTAATATTTTGTTAAAATTACCTTCTAGAAGGAAATAAAATACTGTGTATCCATAATCTTTTCAACACTGAAAGGAAAATAGCCCTAATGGAAAATATTCAGTGAGTCAAAAATAGACAATACATGATATCTCTTGTTTTTTTGTGCGTAGTTCTTGAACAGTTTCACTTTTCTTTGTTAGTAATGTAAGAGATAGTGTATCAATATGTAAAAGGAAATAAATACAATTTCTCACTAAAATTACTATCATTTAAGCATAGTAAGCAATCTTAGTCATTGTCTATTTAAGAAAAAAACTATATCCCAGCTAAAACCTACTTCTAGGAATCTTACACCATTCTCTCTGGGTCTATGACAGGACCATTTCATGAATGGCAAATGCTTTTTACATACACCAAAATTCTCAGCACTCCAAACAAGACAAACATTATTTTGAATCACAAAACTCTCTTCAAAACTTAATCATGGCCTCAAAATTCTTCTTATTACACTCTAGAAGACTACTGCCATTGAAGTAGATAAATATGGTATGCATAATTGAGATCAATATGCCATTCTTTTTTTAGGTAACATTCTAAAGACATTGTCCAACATCTAAGCCCTACTGGTCGGTGCATCCGAAATGATTGTAATGCATTCTACGCCATCGTAACATATAATAATGCAATTTGTGTCTAAATGTGAAAGATCTTTTCTAGATTTCTGCTTAGCACACTGAAATACACAGGGTGCATCCCAAAAGACACAGCAATTCCATCTCTAGTTTTTCCACGCTGGAGAACCTCTCACAGGTGTATACGAAAAGACATAGATAAGACTATTTATGGAAATGTTTATTAAAGAAATAGAGCCAATCTAAGTATTAATCAATAAGAGAACAGACATATAAATTGCAGTATATTCATAAAATAGAACACAAGCAGTTAAATGAATGAACTAGTACTTTCTGTACTCACTCTTCATTCACCCAGCAAATAGTCTTTTACCATCTTCTTCACTCACTCCACCCTGGGTCAGATGCCTTCTATAGTCTTTTTCCATCAAGCTGGGATGTTAACATTATTATTTTTTTTTCTGCGTGCTATTGTGCCTCCAATTCAAATAGTTGTTACCAGGTGAAAATTGAGTCATTAAGGAAAATGCTTCTTCTGCAAAATAAGGAAGTAGAAGAACATTTTATCTGTCAATGTTTTCCTTTTTGCTTAAAAAAAAGTAACAGACAAATACCCTTATAATTAATTTCCTTTACTTAAAATCAAGGAAGAGAAAAACTCTCTCTGTGCACTACTTGTCCACTATTTTTCTCAATATAAACAACACTTTTGCCGTTTTCTTTCTCCATAATGGTCATCAAAAACCAAATCCCATGCAATCTTCTCATATGTAACAAATCAAATCAAAAAATCTACACAAATATTTTTTATTTCATAATATTTTAAATTATACTCAGAAGAAACATAAATTGCTTTAGAAATATTGGGTAATATTAAGTTATCTTTTGAGACAATATAAACAAAAGTGAAGTTGAAATGATTATTATTTCCAGAAGTGATTTTCATTTCTACTTTATTTACTGAATTTGGAAATGACATGTCTAATGCTGCCCTCCTTGTTTCTTCTTCCTCCTATTTCTCATGAAAATCCATCATAGCCGTCTGTAGTAGAAAGTTGTAATATTGTCATCGATGCCATTTGAATGCTAGTTTATCCTGATAGCGCCTCTCGCTTACTTCCTCATTTCCTGCTAGGCTTTCAGCTCCAAGTGTTCTCTCTAGCCGGTATTTGCACTCATTCTATCAATTGACGTTATTTGAAGTGTAATTTTCTTCAATTCAATTCCTTCTGTATAGCTTTCACATTTATTGGACAGTACATTCCTGAGAGTAGAGGTTTTGCTTTATTTAATTCTGAAATTTGCCATGGAAATTGGCATTATTATATCTGACAACTACAAAGCAATTGCTAAATATTTTTCAAGTAAGTAGATAATATTCACACTTTCTGAGCTCATTTGACTGCCTTTGCCTAATGAAATTATATTTCTATTGTAATTTAGCTGATTTTAGATGGATGTCTGTTCTAGTGGCATTCTTTCATTTTTCATTAATCATAATATCCCTAAATTAATGTTTTAATTTCCCTGAATTTTTTAAATCAACAGGAATTAAAACATGTTAATTATTATTTTTATAAAGAACACAATAGGTTATATTCTGAGTTACAGAACTTGGAACTTTGTCCCCAAAATTTAAATATGACAGTCATCTATTTATATAATCTTTATACTACTTATGTTACTTAATATGTATCATTTTCCAGTTTTAATATTTAATTCATATGCATGATAACACTTTACTCATGGAAAGCTTCTTCTTACCAAGTCAACCTTTTAATGTATATTTCTTATGGGCTCCAAGCAGCAACAGCTGCCTGATGGCCCACATAATCAATTCTCTATCATTATTAGGTTTTCTTTAAAAAATGTAAGTGTAAATCTAACTTCCGATGTATTCAAATATTTACTCAAGACAATATAACATTTTAATTTTTCTAGCTTTATTGAGATATAATTGACATATAACACTATTTATGTTTACTTTGTAAAATGTGATGATTTGATACACTTATATATTGCAGAATGATTACCACAGTAGGGTTAGTTAATACTTCAATCATTTAGCATAATTACCATTTATTTTTTTGTAGTGTTAATCCTTAAGATCTACTCTCTTAACAACTTTCAAGTATATAATAATACAAATAATATATAATATATTTAATACCGTATATAACACAGTATCGTTAACTATAGTCACCATGTTGTACATTAGATCTCCAGAACTTATTCATCTTATAACTGGAAGTTAGTACCATTTGACCAACATCTTGCCATTTCTCCCACTCCCCAGCCCCTGACAATCACCATTCTACTCTCTGTTTCTATGAGTTAGTCATTTTAGGTTCCATTTATGAGTAATATCATGTACTATTTGTCTTTCTCTGTCAAATTTCATTCACTTAGCATAATGCCCTGAAGATCCATCCATGTTGTTACAAATGGCAGATTTGCTTCTTTCTCATGGTAGAATAATATTCCATTGTGTGTGTGTATGTGTGTGTGTATATATATATGTTTATAAACATGTATAACACATCTTCTTTATCCATTTATCTGTAAATGGACACTTAGGTTGTTTCCACATCTTCACTATTGTGAACAATGTTGCAATGAATGTGGGTGTGAAGATAGCTCTTGGAAAACCTGATTTCATTTCCTTTGGATATATACCCAGAAGTGGATTGCTGGATCATACGGTAGTTCGGTTTTTAATTTTTAGAGAAAGCTTCTTACTTTTCATAGCAGCTGGTCCAATTTACATTTCCACCAACAATGTACTTGGGCTTCCTTTTCTCCACATCCTCACCAACACTTGTCATCTTTTGTCTTTTTTTTTTTTTTTGGCTGAGGAAGATTCACCCTGAGCTAACGCCTGCTGCCCATCTTCTTCTTTTTTGTTTTTTTTTTTCTGCTTGAGGAAGATTAACCCTGAGCTGATATCTGTAACAATCTTCCTCTATTTTGTATGTGGGTCACTGCCACAGCATGGCTGACAAGTGGTATAGGTTGCTGAAGTGGAGCACAAGGAACTTTAACCATTAGGCACCGGGGCCAGCCCCTCTTTTGTCTTTTCTGTAATAGCCATTTTGACAGGTGTGAGGTGATATCTCGCTCTGGTTTTAATTTGCATTTCCTTGATGATTAGTGATGTTGAGCATCTTTTCCTGTACCTGTTGGCCATTTAGATGTCTTCATTGGAGAAATGTCTATTTACTTCCTCTGCCCATTGTTTAATCAGATTGTTTGATTATTTTTGCTATCAAATTGTACAAGTTACTTACGTATTTTGGATATTAACTCCTTACCAGTTGGTTTATGGTTATTTTCTCCCATTCCATAGGTTGCCTTTGCATTTTGTTAATGTTTCTTTTGCTGTGCAGAATCTCTTTAGTTTAGTCCCACTTATTGATTTTTACTTTTGTTTCTTGTGCATTTGCTGTCATACCTGAAAAACATCATTACCAAGACAAATGTCAACGAGTTTTTTTCCTGTGTTTTCTTCCGAGCACTTTACAATTTTAGGTCTTATGTTTAAGTCAGTCCATTTGTAGTTAATTTTTGTGAGTGGTGTAAGATAGAGGTCCAATTTCATTCTTCTGTATGTGATTGTCCGGTTTTCCCAATGCCATTTATTAAAGAGACTATCCTTTCCTCATTGAGTCTTCTCAATTCTCTTCACAAATGTTAGTTGATAGTATTTTTGAGGGTTTATTTCTGGAGTCTCAACTCTGTTCCGTTGGTCTGTGAGACTATTTTTATGCCAGTACCATACCATTTCAATTACCATAGCTTTGTAATATACTTTGACATCAGAAAGGATGATGCCTTCACCTTTGTTTTTCTTTCTCGGGATTGCTTTGGCTATTTTGAGTCTTTTGGGTTTCCATACAAATTTTAGGGTCGTTTATTCTATATCTGTAAAAAATGCCTTTGGAATTTTGATAGGGATTGCATTGAATCTATATATGTGTTTGAATAGTATGGATATTTTAACAATATTAATTCTTCTAATCCATAAATACAGAATATCTTTCCATTGGTTTGTGTCCTCTTCAATTCTTCCATTCAACTCTTATACTTTTCAGCTTACAGATCTTTCATCTCTTTGTTTAAATTTATTCCCAAGTATTTTATTGTTTTTGATGCTACTGTGAGATTATTTGCTTTATTTCCCTTTCAGATATTTCATTATTAGTGTATAAAAAAGCAACTGATTTCTGTATGTTGATTTTGTATCCTGCAGCTTCACTAAATTTGTTAACTAGTTTTAATAGGTTTTTGGTGATGGCTTTAGCATTTTCTGTATATAAGGTCACATCATCCACAAACAAAGACAGTTTTACTTCTTCCTTAACTGTTTGGATGATTTTGTTTCTTTTTCTTGCCTGATTGCTCTGGCTAGGACTTCCAGTACTATGTTAAATAGAAGCGGTGAACGAGGGGAATCCTGTTACATTCCTGCTTTTAGATGGAAAGTTTTCTACCTTTCATTATTAAGTATGATCTTAGCTGTGGGCTTGTCTTTATGAGCTTTATTATGTTGAGGTGTGTTCCTTCTATACCCAATTTGTTGAGAGTTTTTATCATGAAAGGATGTTGTATTTTGTCAAATGCTTTTTCTCCAATCATTGAGATTATTCTGTGATTTTTATCTTTTATTCTATTAATGTAGTATATGATCTTTACTTTTTGTGTATATTAAACCATCCGTGTGTCTCAGGGATCAATCCCACTTGATCATGCTGTATGATTTTTTTTATATGCTGATGAACTTGGCTTCCTAGTATTTTGCTGAGGATTTTTGTATCTATATTCATCAGGGATATTGGCCTGTAGTTTTCTTTTCTTGTATTGTCCTTTTCTGGATTTGGTATCTGCTTAAAGCTGGCCTCATAAATGAGTTTGGGGGTCTTCCTTTCTCTTCAGCTTTTTGGAAGAGTCTGAGAAAGGTTGGCATTAATTCTTCATAAATGTTTGGTAGAAGTCAGCAGGGAAACCATTTGATCCTGGGTTTTTCTTTGTTGGCAGATTTTTGATCATGGATTCAATCTCCCTACTTATTATTGGTCCTATCAGATTTTTTATTTTTTCATGATTCAGTCTTGATAAGTTGTATGTTTCTAGGAATTTATCCATGTCTTCTCGGCTACCCAGTTTGTTCACATGTAACTGTTCATAGTAGTCTCTTATGACTGAAACTTCTCTGTCGGACCCCTAAACCTCCACAAAGGCTCTCTCATCTGTGGTGATTGTCTGAGGACAGTGTTCTCCAGGGGACCCCAGACTGTGGCTGAGAGGGGCTGGAGCTGCTTCACAGATCACTGCAGCCACAGCCAGGACTAAGGTCTGTATGCCTATTACCTGACACATGGTGGGCAAGACTCTCTCCAGGTCCCTTGGCACTTAGTGCTGCATCCCCCAGCTCCCACAAAGGCCCCTTTGTCTGTGGTCGATGCCAAATGGCTGGTGTTGAGAATACACATGAAGAATGTCTTATTTGGCATCTTGCTGACATCACTCTTCCAAAGCAATATTTTTAAATAATGTTTATTAATTTGCAAATTTAACATTTTCATTGAAAAGTAGATTGGTAACTCCAAAATTTTTCTAAGCCTAGATTAAGCCAAGTAGTATATAAGTGCTTTTGTGTATGTTATCTAAGATGAGTTTTACAATGATTATGTGAGGTAGATGATAATACCCAATTTGACAGAAGAGAAAAAAGATGACTTTCAGAGAAGTTAATTAATTTGTCTAAAAGCACCTGTTTTTATGTGGAAAAAAACACAAGGACAGGAAAATCAAAACCTCTTTTCTTATGACCAAGGAAGAAATATACATACGTTGTTTAATTTCCCAAATAATGTGTTTGCTCCATCTCTATACCATGCGGCCTTGATGATAATATACTAAAAATTTTAAACTTTTTTTTCTTTGCTATTCTGAATGGTAAAACATATCAAAGTGGTAAAACAAACTCTAAAAAAGCAAAAGTCAGCTCAATTTATTCAAACATAATTAAAAGATTAACAGAACAGTCATTTCCTTCAGGATAGCATGATTTCCTCTCTGCTTTTTATGTCTATTCTCATTCTGATCATAAATCATGTTATGCGCAGCAACCTGCCAAAATGTGCTATATTAATAAATCTGAGCTGCTTTGCTGATCTTCCCCCTAAAAACCTACACATTTCAATAGGACAAATGAACTGAAGTTTGCATTTGGAAGGAAAAAAAAGCAAAGAGAAGATCAAGATCATCTTGCTTTTATGTTCTCCTTGATTTTTTTCTATTGGTTAAAAAGTATTTGGTGATCATGGTAAATGCTTTGTTCAATCAGAAATTTTCAGCATTCTGTATGGAAATGTATGCTACAATTTTAACCAAAATAGGGAAAAACATGCATCTTTTATTACGTAAATCCTATAATGACTCACAGCATTCTATAATAAACAACTGATGTAAATTCCTTTTTAGTTTGGAAGAAATAGTCTTGTTCATTTGACATTTCTTCTGTCTATTGTTAACCTTTTTCAAGTTAATTCCTTTCATGCTAACGATTTATTTTACTTCTTCAAGGATTAATAACTTTTGTCAACTAATGAAAGAATGGCACATACAAATTCCTAAAACGGCAATAATTTATTAGACATCCAAAAGGAATAATACCAAAATATTTTCTGATCACTTACAGTATCTAATAAGATTATCTGTTAAGCTACTTATAGCAGTTAGGCTGCATTCTGCTACAAGGAACAAAAGACTCAACTAAATATAGCTTAAAAAATAAGATTTAGGGGTCGACCATTTGGCCGAGTGGTTAAGTTCACGTACTCTGCTGGGGTGGCCCAGGGTTTCGCCGGTTCAGATCCTGGGCGCAGACATAGCACTGCGTGTCAGGCCATGCTGAGGCGGCGTCCCACATGCCACAACCAGAGGTGCTCACAACTAGAATATACAACCATGTACCCGGGAGCTAGGGGAGATGAAGGAAAATAAATAGGTTGGCAACAGATGTTAGCTCAGGTGCTAATCTTAAAAAAAAAGGAAAGCAAGATTTATTCTTTCATATAACAAGGTTAATTCGTTCATATTGTAAGATTCTAGAGAAAGGGTGGCTTCAGGTTGGCTAATTTATCACCTCACTGTGTTTCCCTTCAAAGTCCTAAGATCGCTGCAGAAATTCTAGTCGTCATTGCCCAGCAGCACACAAGGGCATAAAAATTGGGACCGTCCCTAATTTCTGTTCCTTTTTAAGATTGAGAAAGCTTTCCGAGAAATACCTCCTCACTCTGTGGTCACCAGGTCTGCGTCACCTGCTCTCACCTGAAGCAATCAATGTCCAGGGGCGCGGGCCGTCTGCAAGTGGCTTAGACTGCGTTTGCTTACTGGTGCAATCAATGCAGTGTATCAATAAAATCTGGTCTCTGTTGTGAAAAAAATAATGGCGATGGATATAGAAATGGCTTTGGATGGGCAAACATAATCACTGATAATAATTTGTGTGATGCTAAAATCTCTAAAACATTTTCTTATGTTTATGTGTAATATGTGTTATCAAAAGACAAAAAAATTTATTCATTCTGCTAATTTCACAAAGACAATTAATTTGCCCCCTCTGATCGTTATTCTGTTATCCTCATGGGAGGATCATGGGGAGGTATATATAGAGAGAAAACGATTAGAAGCATGGCAGTGAGGTCGAGAGTGGAGTGTTAAATTATTGGTTCATTTTTTTGGGTGAGTAAAACACAGGCAATCTGAAATAAGGGAAAATTCTGTAGCACCAGCATGACCAGCCATTCCTGTGGTCTAGTGGTTGACAGTCAACACTCTCACTGCCGTGGCCCAGGTTCGTTTTCCGGTCAGGGAAACACACTGTCCATCTGTCAGTTGTCACTTTGTGGCAGCTGCACGTTGCTGTGATGCTGAAAGCTATGCCACCAGGATTTCAAACACCAGCAGGGTCAACCATGGTGAGCAAGTTTCAGCAGAGCTTCCAGACTGAGACAGGCTAGGAAGAAGAACCTGGGCACAGGCTTCTCATAAACTAGCCATGAAAACCCTATGACTAGCAGCAGAGAATTGTCTGATATAGAGCTGGAAAGAGAGAGCATGGTGCAAAAAGACGTGGCAGGTTCCATTCTGCTGTACACTGGGTCACCACAAGTCAGAACCTACTCAGTGGCACTAGCAAAAAAAATGACACTACTGTATCACAAAAGAGAGATTAATGAGGGCCCAAACTACAGTAGAAGACTTTGTTGATCTAGACTTTGAGCCCACTAATAAAGTTTAGGTAGATTTCAAAGAGAGGAACCACAGAAGTGAAGTTTTGGTGGTGGTGGAGACAATGAAACAATGAACAGATAAATGGAAACAGGGACGAGCTAAGTAGATGGATCTGGTTTGAGGGTAAAGGAGAACTGGGGGCATGTAAATCCTGGGTGGACAAGTCTCAGTTCAAGATCAGTTTTATAAAGCTCACCCTTTCATATTGCTGTTTCTGCAAATCAAACAACACATTCCTGTGGAGAAGTGACTGTGGGCAACAAAAGAGAGCTCTCAATTTCTTTCCAACGACAGATTCACAATTTTATTCACTCACACGGACTTTGGGTCAGCCGCTCAACTCCTCTGTCATCACCCGTAAAGTGGGAATCATACTCGCACCTATTGCCCGAATTGTGAGAATGCCATGAGCAAAAACATGTTAAAGGGTCTTGCATAAATCTTTAGCTATTAATAGGTGATTCATACATAACTAATATGTATTAATAATACTACCAATTATTCCCCGTGACATGCAAGTTTGTATAGCTACAGATATATGAGTAAAAATTTTAAATATTTCTTGGTGCATGGAGTTAATGTATTAACAACATTGACACTCAATGAAATTAACTGTCTCAAATTGAAAATTAATGAACAGAAAACTTTCCAACAAGAAATGCTTCTTTGTGTTAGTGTGATTTGTAGAGTGACCATTCTGGGATAATTTTAGAGTTTATATCAAATACTAATGTATGTATTTGTTATGAAAATCTGTGGACTAACACCATTTTTTAATTTGTACTATTCATGCAAAAATCATATTATATAAAATCACAATTGTATGCAAGTGTGTGGAGCTAAGAAGCTATTCATTATTGTAATGAATGTAATCCTGAGGGGTTCTCTGTTAAAACTGCATTTAAAGAATTAATTTAAGAATGGTTGAAAATAAAGAGCAGGTGACTCATTTGAAAACAATCCAAGATATCACTGCGTGCCCTAAGACTTTACGTCTAAACGTAACAGCACTGCACAGCAGGTCTTAGAAATAGCTGAATCAAGAGCGAGTCTTCCCGTGGCTGTGTATTAGTAACTCGTCCCTGTTAGTAAACAAGCAGCTCCATCTGTTGCGTGGTGGTGTGTTCCCTCCAGACCTCACAGGCTTGTGTTCTACATGTCAGTGTTCAAATGTAAATCAGAAAGGGCCACCCAAATACTTTGGAAACTGAAGAGCTGTTTAAACTAAATAAAAGTGCATCCAACATGACAGTCTTGTGTGGATTGCTGTTAGGTTTACTGCATGCTGGGGCATCACCCCACTCCATAGAACTTTGTATTGTTCTAATTTCAGCTTGCATATTTAGATTCAGTTTTTTCTTCCCACATTTCATGTATTTTAATTTCATTTACACGTGTTAAGCAACTTAAAAACTCTATTTTATGTACCCCCTCATTATTTAAATCCTTCTTTACAAAAATACCAACTGACTCTCAAACACCTCTGGAGTTTGCCTGAGAACAACTACGAAAACATTTTCTTTTTTAATTATTCATTCCTTTTTTGAATAGCACAAGTAAATCAAAATGACTTTCTAATTGGAAACAGTGAATGTTTATTGTTTATAATAGAAACAAAGGTTAACCCTCTCCTCACCAGAAAAAAAAGAAGAAATGGCTAGAGTTAAAAGGTCAAATTATAACATTGTCCATTTCCCTAAACAGATCTCTGTTGGTCTGTGGAGCATACCTTTTGTTTCTACTCAAGTACTTTATGTGTCTATTGGGGCATGTTTCAAAGATGAAATAATTTTAAAATTTTTACTTTATTCATTAAGTATTTTTGGGGGATTTTTTTAAGTGTCAGGCACTGGCTGAGCTCTAGACATACGATAGAGTCCCAAATAATAAACACATCTTCTACTCATAGAGGGAACACGCTACTTACTTTAGGAAACAAACATTAATTAATTAATAATTAGGCATCTATTGATTTATGAAAAGAAAAAAGTACATCCAGGAAAATTGCAATGTATATACTTATAAAAACTTCCTTGCTCTTTTTTTTTAGCTCAGTATTTATCAGGATTTGTAAAGTGGGAACTACTGGATGAAAGTTTTATAGAACATGTTAGTTCAGGAAGAGTAAAGGGGAAACATTTGTGTATGAAACAAATTTAATTAAAGGAGATGACTCCCAGGACAGACTTCTTGGCAGAAAAGTCCTCCATGTTGGCCCCATCTCCAACATGTCACTGCTCCAAAATGTCTGGGTTTTTTCCCTTCATTTTGTTAGTCACAAAGTCCACCAAATACAGTAATTTGGACGAACACGTATCTATTTTTAAATTAGAAATATTTATGGGATAATTATTAATCTCATTAAGATAAAAAAGAATTAAGCTGCATTGCTTTCTTATTATAACTTGAGATCAGCATCATCAGAAGATGGAATATGTTTTTGGTGGGAAAGGGGAGGTGATGATTTTGGAATAGCGTGAATTTGGCCAAGAATGGGTCAGACCAGAGTTGAAGTCCTTCAGGGTGGTTTGGAACTTTTGGAGTCTCATGACAAAACATAGGAAAAGCAGTGCTGGAAAGGGGAAAAGGCTATCGCAATGGAATCTCGCAGACTGGCCAGAAAAGGAAGAGGCTGTTTTCTCCTCAAATCCTTTCTCCAGAGACTTGGGAATAACAGGCAGATACTGTCAGCCAAATAACGGAGGACGGCAGCTATTTGTGGGCTCACTTGGGATACACTAACATTTAACCTAGTTTATACATAAAAATATGTTCTTAGTCCCAAACAACTGACTCACAAATGCACTTTTGGAATACAATCCATTCATAAATTGTGGTCTCCTCCTATAATTACATTCAGACAAAAATCCTCTGACTCATAAGCAAATTAAACAAATAATTTCCTTCCCGAACATCTGTTAGTATGAATTGCAATCTTGTACACCAGCCACAAGATGCCTTATAATAACACATGTGGCACAACCTTAGCGTATGAACAACAGGAAGTCATGAACTCTTATGGACCTGGTCAGTCACGATTAACCATTTATTCATACCCTTTCCCCAAAGACTTTAGTCAGGGCTTTTTAGGGCAATAGATGGTAACTTCATTTCTTTCTTGGACACTCTGGAGGAAACATTATTTTTGAAGATAATAACTCTGAGAATATTACTAATGACCTTATCTTTCACTTATAGTATTCTCCCAAGATCCATTTACATTTTTATAGGTGGAATTAATTAAATCCATTTGACTTCAGTGGAAGTAGTGACTTTACTGCAGAGAATAAATCCAATAGTTACTTATTGTCACAGATTTAGGAGGTAGTCGATTCTGGATAACATAGGTATAAAGCAGATAAAGGATGTCATTAGACAGAATGCTTATCTAAATTGGCTAATAAGGAGCCAGCCCTACTCTAAAATTATTTGCCAAACTTAATATTTTATGGTAATAATAAGAAAAGCCAGATAGTATATCATATGATAATAATACTTGTTAATAGTTATTCAGTGCTTGTAATATTCTGGATCTTGTTCTATGACTATATGGAAATATATTATTTAATTTTAACAAAAATCTATAAGATAGGCACCAGATTTATGACAGTCTTAAAATGAAGAAAATGAAGAAGAAAATGATTAAGCATCTTGTTCAAGGTTACACAGCTTAGTGGTTCAAGTTTACACAGCTAAGTGGTCAAGTATATGTATACCATTAATGTGAGTAAAAGAAATATTCTCTGTAATTAATTATTAAAAAGTGAGATGCTACATCAAAGTATACATTAGGCAGTTCAGAAGCTTTTTGAGGAATTTAGGATTTTACTTTGTGACTTTATGTCTAGGAGCTCCTAACTCCAAAGGCTATATTATAGAGATTATTTTTCTATGCTTTTATTTTTAAAAGAGCCTCTCTAATGTCAAATCAAAAACTATTTGGGTCTCTTCAATAAATTGCTCTTTCACAGGCACTGTAGGAATTCAGGAAGAGAAAAAAAGAGAGGAAGGAAGGAAGAAAGGACAGAAGGAAGGAAGGAAGACCTAGTGAAAAAATAATGTGAGTTGTTTCATGATAAACATGTCTCCTGCAATGCCTGACCCACTCAGGAAATTAAACCAACACAAGTATCTGCAACGCAGTGTAGTATATAATAACTATCCCAAAAGAAAATAAATAAAGTGAGCATCCAAAGGGAGTAAAAGTACATGCAGGTACCATTCCGGGGGAAAAAGGCCTTAAAAGACAAATATGTTTAGCTAGTTAAGACACAGACATAGCAAAGTGCAAACTGTATTTAGTGCACAGAACACTCCTTAGGTCATTTAAAGTAAACATTAAAACATATAGAGGAAAAGTATAAAGTAAGATTTTCGAAAAGGTCTTTGGGGTCTCTACAAGTTACCAATTACTGTTAAATTACCTCAAAAAGTACTGACATACAGTCAGTCATGTTTTATGTCTAATGAATCGTTGGTTGGCAATCTGGGCTTAGCTGGGCAGTTCTGCTGTTGCTGGTGGCTGGGGTCACTCATCCAGCTGCAGTCATCTGGAGATGTGACTGGGGCTGATTATCCAAGATAGCCTCATGCACAGGGCTGATGGTTGGTGCTGGCTTTTGGTGCGGCTGTCCTAGCTCTCCTCCAGCTGTGCTCCCCTCTACCACTAGGCTAGATTGGACTTCTTTAAATGATGGAGGATCACTTAAGAGGATGAAAGCAAAAGCTGCAAGACTTCTTAAAGCCTAGCCTTGGAAGGCATACAATGTCACTTCACAGCATTCTGTTAGTTAAAATAAACCATAAGGTCAATCCAAATGCAAGAGTTGAGGAAATAGACTCCACCTCTTGATGGGAGCAAAGTCATGTCGCTAAGAGGCCTAGAAACAAGAGATGCATGATGCGTGAAGGGCCATCATTATGACAAGCCACTCCAGGGCCATTAAGTGCTTTGGCTCATTGCTGAATTTTTCCATCAGCAAACAAACATGCTGCGAAATTCTTCCATTTTTCAAAAGAAAATCTTTTTGACCCCACTTCCCACTTGGACAGCTTATCATTTCTTTTGTTTTCTTTTGTAACAAACCGTGTTCAAAGAGCAGTCTCTCCTTGCAGTCTTTCCTCCCATTCGTGGTTAAACCCAATCCAGTCAGGCTTTAGTCCTCACCACTCCACCAAACTATTCTTGTCAAATTCATCAACACTCCACATTGTTAAATCCAATTGTTGGTTCTGAGCCCTCCTCTTTGATGATTGAGGAATTTTGATAATTCCTCCTCTTTTGTACTGTATTCAGAACGTTGAGATACCCCAGGGCTCCGTTTCTGCTCCTGCACTTTTCACAATCTATACTCATTCCCTAGGTGATCTTGATGCCGGCCCTGATATCAGTTCCCCCAAATTAAACCCAGCATATATGGGGTTAAAACCAAAGCACTCTTTCCCTGCTTACTCCCTGGCTCCCTAGCTCCAGAATCCACTATCCACCACGGAGTCAGATGCAGCCAAGGACAGCCACCTGCAAATTCCCTTATCATCCCCTCCTCCCAAAGCTGAACGCAGGCTGGTGAAACAGCTCCAACCACCAAGGCCACTGACTCCCCTGCCTCTCTATGAGTAGCCACATTCCTCACAAACTTGAAAACCCTTCAACTCCCCTCTTTCAGGGAGATGAGATGAAATGAGACAAATTTGAGGGCTTTGCTCTCGTCTCCCAGCTGATATCATCTGAAATGAAAACACTTTTCTTGCCATAAGCCTGGTATTCCAGGTTTTATTTGGACCCTCTTGCGTGGCCAGTAAAGAACCTATGTTTGTAGGCAGTAACGATCTCATTTAGACCCATGACTTTAAATACCAGCACTATACCAATGACTATCAAATACATATCCCCAGTTCAGAACTCTCATACAAACTCTACACATGTGCACTACCTGCCCACTTCAGATTGCCACTTGGGTTTATAATAAATATTTCACTCTCAACACATCCAAGGATAAAGTCCTGACCAAACCCCCTCATGAAACAAACCAAAGACGCAAATCTCCCTCATATCCTTCCCCATCTCAATTCAACATTAAGACCAAAAATCTTGAAGTTATTCTCTTCTTTGTTTTGTTTCTCTCTCATAGCCCATATCCAGCCCCTTACTCAATTCTAGTGGCTCTACCTTTGAAACACTTGAAAACCCTCTCAAAGTTTCACCTCTCCAGGGGTGCTGAGAGGACTGAGGCACTATTATGTGTTGCTTGGATTACTGCTACTGCAGTAACTTACCTTCTAACTTATCTTCCTGATTCTAGAGTAGCTTAACTACAGTAGCCAAAGAGAGTATTTTAAAACTGAAGTCAGATCATGCCACTCCTCAAAACTCTGCATTTGCTTCTCAGTTCACTCAAAGGAAAAGACAAAATCCTCAGAACAATCTTCCAGTCCCTACACAATCTGGGGCCCTGTTTCCTCTCTGAAGTCTTCCATTCCTCGCTCTCACTTCTCATACTCCAGCTTTACTAGTCACTCTTTCCAGAACTTCCCAAATCTACTCTATCTTAAGGTCTTTGCACTCACCATAGCACCTGCCTGGAATGATCTTCACTGTCCATGGGAACGCTCAATTAGCTGCTTGGTTAACTCTCTTCAAGACTTTGTTCCACTCCATCTTCTCACAAGACAGACCTGACCACCATATTTAATACTGAGATCTGTCTGTACCTCCAATAACTACTCATCAACAGGACACTCCTCATTTTCTTTAATCTGCGCAACTTTGAAATTTCATCATAGCCCTAATCACCTTCATACATATTGCATATAGAATAATTTATTAAATTTATTCATCTTTTCTTTATTATCTGTCTCTTTCCTCCAACAATAAAGGTTTTCTGCATAGGAATTTCATCTATTTTGTTGACAAAAGTATTCACATATGAACAATATCAAGTACACAATAGTTTAATAAATATGGAATAATTAGTGACTATTCATTATGCAAATAATATATGGTTATAGGATCTCATCAAGATGGCGGTGTGAGCAGACTTTGAACTCATCTCCTCCCACGAACACAACCAGGTTACAATAATTTTTGGAAGAACTACCCCAGATTGAAAACTGAAAACTGGATAAAAAGAACTCCGACAACAAGGGACGTCCTGGTGAAGGCAGAAGAGGCAGTAATTCCTGCTGGAGAGGTAAAAAGCCACCTTTGGCAGCAACGGAGCTTCTCAGCTGGCCAGGCGGGAGCCACCCTAAGGTATGCAGCCCTCCCTGGAGGGGTGAGGTCTGGAGCAGGGACAATACTGCTATAAGCATCCTTCAGACTCAGACCAACTGAGACGGGAATCTTATTGTCTGGCTTTGCTGGCTATTAACAGCAGTAAGGACACCCCCAGAAAAGCTATCCACCGAAAGCTGAAAAGACCCAGGTCTTAAAGGGCCCACGCACAAACTCACTCATTGCAGCAACCTAAAATCACCAGAGAGAAGGCTGAAAATCCTTTGGTGAAACGAGACTCACCTGGTGGGCTGTGGGGGCACCTTGGTGAGAGGAGGGACCTCTCCGGAGACTGAGACATTGGTGGGGGCCATTGTTCTGAGCTGGCCCAGGCGTGCTGACATTGACCCCCATGGGGGCCATTGATGTTCATCCCTCGGCCTGTTAGCCCAGGGGCCTGCCACACCCACTAGAGCACAGACTTAATCCAGTTCAGCCAGGGCAAGCAACCCACCCTAGGGACTGGCCCCACCTAACAGCAAGCCCTCAGGCTACTTTTCAGCCTGCATTGACTGGGCACCTGGATCCTCTACAGGCAGGCAAGGGTGTCTGCCTCTGTGGGGCAGGGCCTGTGTGAGGACCAGGTGAACTGTGAGGGGCATTGGGGCAGAGCTGGGGGCCTCTGCAGTGTGGCGTCAGGGTATGCTCAAGGGTTTGGGAAGCGTGCACTGACCAGGACTGTGTTGATGGTGTATGTGGTCCTGTGCAGGGTGAGGCTTATCATTGGCAGAAGACCTGTGCTTCACAAATAGCCATAAAAAGGATCAGTCCCACCTTCCAATGCCTGAAACAATTGAGCATCCCCATGCCAAAGGCCAGCCCCACTCAGCTGCACTCCTAAGAGAACTGACAACAGCCTTGTAAGTCTGAGGCCTACCACAACTGTATGCCCCTGAGCCTAGCAACCAGCTACACTGGGTACCAACCCAATTAAGAGGAAAACTGCAATAGGAGGGTGATGATAGATTTTGTAGCCAACAGTGCTGAGGCTTCCCAAACTGGATTTACAAACAGCTGGCCAGGGAAGGAAAGACTAGACTCCCTGGGTTCCTTCAGTGGGAGCAACCCTGCCACAGCAGAAAGACACAAGTAGCCCACAAAGGGGTCAGTCCTGGATCCTCTGGACTGGTGATGAGAGGGAAGCACACTGCTGGGTCTCATAAGGCATCTCATACATAAGACCACATCTCCAAGATCAGGAGAGATAGCCGACTCACCTAATACAAAGAAAATAGCACAGAGAAAGAGGCATAATGAGGAGGCAAAGGAATACTTTCCAAGCATGGGAACAGGACCAAACCCCAGAAAAAGGACTAAACGAAACAGAAACTAATGACCTCCTTGACAAAGAATTCAAACAAAATATCCTGAGGATGCTCACAGATATGCAGAGAAGAATGGATGAACACAGTGAGCACATTAGCAAAGAACTGGAAGATATAAAAAAAAATCAGAAATGAAGAATACAATACTTGAAATGAGAAATTCACTAGAGGGACTCAACAGCAGAGTAGAGGAAGCAGAAGAATGAATCACCGAGCTAGATGAGAGACTAGAGGAAATCACCCAAGCAGAACAGAAAAAAGAAAAAAGAATTAGACAGACTGAGAACAGTGTTAGGGAACTCTGGGACAATATCAAGCGTGCTAACATTTGGATTATAGAGGTCCCAGAAGGCGTAGAGAGAGACAAAGGGGCAGAAGATTTATTTGTAGAAGTAACAGAGGAAAATTTTCCTAACCTGAGGAAGGAAACAGACATCCAAGTTCAGGAAGCACAAAGAGCTCCAAACAAGTGAAGCCCAAAGAGGCCCACACCAAGACATGTTATAATCAAAATCTCCAAAATTAAAGACAAAGAGAGAATCCTAAAAGCAGCAAGAGAAAGGCCACAAGTGACATATGAAGGGAAGCCCATCAGACTACCAGGGGACTTCTCAGTCGAGACCCTACAGGTGAGAAGAGAATGGCATGATGTATTTAAAATGCTAAAAGGAAAAAACCTACAGCCAAGAATACTCTCTCCATCAAGGTTGTCATTCAGAATGGAAGAAGAGATCAAGACCTTCCCAGATAAGCACAAATTAAAGGAGTTTATCAGAAAGAAACCAGTTCTGCAAGAAATGCTGTAGGGACTTATTTAAGTGGGAGAGCAATGACCACAAATAGAAATAAAAAAAAAATTATCAACAAAACAAAACAACGAAAAAACAGGCAATAAAATCATTTGTAAGGTAACAATATAGTAAAGACAGCAGATCAACTACTGTGAATTTAATATGAAGGTTAAAAGACAAATGTACTAAAATCACCTATTTCAAAGATAAGAGGGTAATGGATAGACACACACTAAACAAGAGACTATATATGATTTGAAAAACATATAATGTGGGAGGAGGATAGTGAAAAAGCAGAGCTTTTAGAAAGAGGTCAAGCTAAAGAGTCTATCTACTCAATATAGTCTGTTATATGCATAGTATATTAAATAAGATCCTCATGGTAATCACAAATCAAAAAGCTATAACAAGCAAGAAAAAAAGTAAGACAAAAGAAATCAAACATATTACTAAAGATAGCCATCAAAACACAAGGAAAGAGAGCAAGAGAAAAAGAAAGGAACAAAGAAGAACTACTAAAACACCCAGAAAAAAAAAGTGACAAAACGGCAATAAATACATATTTATCAATAGCTACTTTAAATGTCAATGGACTAAATGCTCCAAACAAATGCCATAGGGTAGCCAATTGGATAAAAAAACAAGACCCATGTATATGCTGCATACAAGAGAAACATTTCAGGGCTACAGACACTCACAAACTGAAAGGGAAATGATGGAAAAAGATATTCCATGCAAATAGCAAAGAAAAGAAAATGGGGGTAGTAATACTTATATCAGAGAAAAGAGAGTTTAAAACAAAAACTGTAATAAGAGACAAAGACGTGCACTACATAATGGTAAAGGGAACAATCCAAAAAGAAGATATAACACTTGTAAATATCTATAAACCCAACATAGGAGAAACTAAATATATAAAGCAATTATTAACAGACATAAAAGGAGAAATAGACAGTAACACAATAATAGTAGGGGACTTTAACACTCCACTTACACCAATGGATAGATCATCCAAACAGATGATCAATAAGGAAACACTGGCCTTAAAGGACAGATTAGAACAGATGGACTTAGTAGATATATACAGAACATTCCAACCAAAAACCACAGAATACACATTCTATTCAAATGCCCATGAAACATTCTCCAGGATTGATCACACATTAGGCCACAAAACAAGTCTCAATAAATTTAAGAAGATCGAAACAATACCATGCATTTTTTTCTGACCACAAAGGTATGAAGCTTGAAATCAACTACAGGAAGAAAACGAGAAAAGCCACAAAAATGTGGAGAGTGAACAAAATGCTACTGAACAATGATTGGGTCAATGAAGAAATCAAAGAAGAAACCAAAAAATTCCTGGAGACAAATGAAAATGAACACACAATACGCCAAAATCTGTGGGATACAGCAAAAGCGGTTCTAAGAGGGAAGTTTATAGCAATTCAGGCCTACCTCAACAAAGAAGAAAAAACCCAAATAGACAATCTAAAAGCGCACCTAAAGGTACTGGAAAAAGAGCAACAAATAAAGCTCAAAATCATGAGAAGGAAGGAAATAATAAAAACCAGAGCAGAAATAAAGGATATAGAGACTTAAAAAACAATAGAAAAAATTAATGAAACCAAGAATTGGTTCTTTGAAAAGATAAACAAAGTTGACAAACCCTTAGCTAGACTCACCAAGAAAAAAACAGAGAAGGCTCAAATAAATAAAACCAGAAATGAAAGAGGAGAGATTACAACGGACACCTCAGAAATACAAAAGATAATAAGAGAATACTATGAAAAGCTATATGCCAACAAGTTGGATTATCTAGAAGAAATTGATAAATTCTTCAAAACATACAACCTTCCATAACTGGACCAAGAAGAAGCAGAGAATTAGAATAGACCAATCACGAGTAAGGAGATCAAAAAAGCAGTCAAAAACCTCCCAAAAAATAAAAGTCCAGGACCAGATGGCTTCCCTGGTGAATTCTACCAAACATTCAAAGAAGATTTAATACCTATGCTTCTCAAAATCTTCCAAAAAATTGAAGAGGAGGGGAGGCTTCCTAAGTCATTCTACGAAGCAAATATTATCCTGATACCAAAACCAGACAAGGACAAGACAAAAAAAGAAAATTACTTGCCAATATCACTGATGAACATCGATGTAAAAATCCTCAACAAAATACTAGCAAATCGAACGCAACAATACATTAAAAACATCATGCATCATGATCAAGTGGGTTTCATTTCAGGGATGCAGGGATGGTTCAACATCTGCAAATCTATCAATGTGATACACCACATTAACAAAATGAAGAATAAAAATCACATGATCATCTCAATAACTACAGAGAAAGCATTTGACAAGATACAGCATCCATTTATGATAAAAACTCTAAATAAAATGGGTATAGAAGGAAAATACCTCAACATCAAAAAGGCCATATATGACAAACCCACAGCAAATATCATTCTCAATGGAGAAAAACTGAAAGCTATCCCTCTAAGAACAGGAACCAGACAAGGCTGCCCACTGTCCCCACACTTATTTAACACAGTATTGGAAGTTCTAGCCAAAGCAATCAGGCAAGAAAAAGAAATAAAAGGGATCCACATTGGAAAAGAAGAAGGGAAACTGTCACTCTTTGCAGATGACATGATTTTACATCTAGAAAACCCTAAAGATTCCACTAAAAAATTTTTAGAAACAATAAAGGAATACAGTCATGACACGGGCTAAAAAATCAACATACAAAAATCAGTTGCATTTCTGCACACTAACAATGAAGTAGCAGAAAGAGAAATTAAGAATAGAATCCCATTTATAATTGCAACAAAAAGAATAAAATTCCTAGGAATAAACTTAACCAAAGAAGTGAAAGATCTGTACACCGAAAACTATAAAACATTGTTGAAAGAAATTGAAGAAAACACAAAGAAATGGAAAGATATTCTGTGCTCTTGGATTGGAAGAATTAACATCATTAAAATGTCCGTACTTACTAAAGCAATCTATAGATTCAACACAATCCCTATCAAAGTTCCAACAACATTTTTTACAGAAATAGAACAAATAATCCTAAAATTTATAGGGAACAACAAAAGACCCCAAATAGCCAAAGGATTCCTGAGAAAAAAGAACAAAGCTGGAAGGATCACACTCCCTGATTTCAAAATATACTCCAAAGCCATAGTAACCAAAACTGCATGGTACTGGCACAAAAACAGACACACAGATCAATGCAACAGAATTGAGAGCCCAGAAGTAAACCCACACATTTATGGACAGCTAATATTCAACAAGGAAGCCAAGAACATACCATGGAGAAAGGAGAGTCTCTTCAATCAATGGTGTTGGGAAAACTGGACAGCCACTTGCAGGAGGATGAAAGTAGACCATTACCTTACAGCATGCACAAAAATCAAATCAAAATGGATTAAAGACATGAATGTAAGACCCGAAACCACGGAACTTCTAGAAGAAAACATAGGCAGTGCGCTCTTTGACATCGGTCTTAGCAGCATATTTTCATGTACCATGTCTGACCGGGCAAGGGAAACAAAAGAAAAAATGAACAAATGGGACTACATCAAACTAAAAACCTTCTGCACAGCAAAGGAAACTATCAACAAAATGAAAAGAAAACCTAACAATTGGGAGAAGATATTTGCAAACCATATATCTGATAAGGGGTTAATATCCGAAATATACAAAGAACTTATACATCTCAACAACAAGAAAAAACCAACACTCCAATTAGAAAATGGGCAAAAGATCTGAACAGAGATTTCTCCAAAGAAGATATATGGATGGCCAACAGGCACGTGAAAAGATGCTCAACATCATTAGCTATCAGGGAAATGCAAATCAAAACTACAATGAGGTATCACCTCACTCCAGTCAGAATGGCTATAATTAACAAGACAGGAAACAACAAATGTTGGAGAGGGTGTGGAGAGAAGGGAACCTTTGTTCACTGCTGGTGGGAGTGCAAACTGGTGCAACCACTATGGAAAGCAGTGTGGAGTATCCTCAGAAAATTAAGGATAGATCTACTGTATGATCCAGCTGTTCCACTACTGGGTATTTATCCAAAGAACTTGAAAACACAAAGGCATAAAGATACATGCAACCCTATGTTCCTTGTGGCATTATACACGATAACCAAGACTTGGAAGCAACCTAGGTGTCCATCAAGGGACGAATGGATAAAGAAGATGTGGTATTTATACACGATGGACTACTACTCAGCCATAAGAAATGATGAAATCCGGCCATTTGTGACAACATGGATGGACCTTGAGGGTATTATGCTGAGTGAAATAAGTCAGAGGGAGAAAGTCAAATACCATATGATCTCACTCATAAGCAGAAGCCAAAAACGACAACAAACAAACTCATAGCAATGAAGATTGGACTGGTGGTTACCAGAGTGAAAGAGGGGGGGGAGGGTAAAAGGGGTGATTAGGCTCACATGTGAGGGGAGGACGATAATTAGTTGTCGGGTGCTGAACATGATGTAATCTACACAGAATTCAAAATATGATGTACATCTGAAAATAAATTAATTAATTAAAAAATATATATATGGTTATATACGGTAGTTCGTTATTGTTAAAATGAAACTTTTAAGGAATCTTTGTCAGAGATAATTTTATCAACCCAATACTGTATCTTCCTCAAATAACCTTGTTTGGTTTAATGCCAATGCCTATATTTTACAATATTGACTTATTAGAGTCTAATACATATTACAACAATTTCCTCAATACTACTGTAACTTTAGAGCTCTTTAACTTTATTTATATTTTTCCTGCTTTTTTATTGTTTTGTGTTATTTTAGCTCAACTATATTTTACAACACCAAAATATTACTATTAAATATTTGGTCAGTATTCAGTCAATTTTCATTTAAATATTTACCAACACATTTCTACTTTTCAATACTCTATTCTTTCTTGGTATAGTTATATGATGGAATATAATATAATAATGAGAATGAACAAATTATAGGTACTCTCAACAACATGAATGAGTCTCAGAAACATAACACTGATCAGAAGAAGCCTGACACAAAAGTGAATCTACTGAGTGTTTTTATTTTCATTAAGTTAAAGAGCAAGCTGAATTAGTCACTGGTGTTAGAAGTCAGGATGGCAGTTGTCCTGGGCAACAGGTGGGAGTGGTTGCGACTGGAGTAGAACAGAGGGAGCTTCTGAGGTTGTGGGTACCTCGCTGGGTGCACTTTAAAACATTCATAAACCTGTACATTTATGAATTTACTACCTTTCTGTAAGAATACTTCAATAAAAAGTTCATATCAAAAGAAATCAGATGAAATTTGAAGTACAACATTCCTACTTGTGAAATCTTGTCCTCATCTATAAAACACAGATGCTAATATTGTCCTTACAAAATTATTGTGAAGAACTATTAAGATAGTGTACATGAAACACTTTAAAAATATAAACATTATGATTATAAAGTAGTTTTATGTATAATAACAAGCTAACATCTAATTAGGAAAAATCGATTAGTAATTCTCTTTAATATTCTGCATTCTCTAAGAAAGCTTCAAATATTCAAATGTATTGTATTCTAAATTTCTGTATAGAGCTATAGACAAACCAAAGGAATAAGTTAAAAATCTTCTAGCCCCAAATTACATTACAAATACTGCATAATACACTAATTCTTATACATTCAGAAAATGACTGTTACCTTAAAGCTTTTCCTTATAAATAAAAGAATAAAATGTTTACTCACAGCTAAAGAAAACTAACCTAGTATAGATATAAAAAATTAAAAAGCAGAAAATTGTGTATCTGTTAAAATTTTCACATTGTGTCTTTATTAAAATATTGGCTTAAAATTATTTGAGAATTTTGTTTCATTTGTACAAAGCCATCTTAAAATATTTCAACAGTTATTTGGTAGCTATTTACTTAGGTTTATGACTGCGACTATCAGATTTACTTTGAATTAAAAAAAAAGTGAGTCAATGAATACATATTTCCTGAGTTCCAACTACGTTATGCTGTGAATAAGATTTTAAGGGCATGTTAAATTAGAAACTTAAACCGAGACCCTACGGTGATAATTTCAACATTCCAATCATAGACTAAGACAAGAAAATATCAAAAATTAAACATCCAAAACCAAGTTGGTGACATTTACACCCCCCTTCCCACAGCTGAGGTGTGAAGGTTAGAGTGGGCAAAGGCTTCAGAAAGGCGCTGGTCGCCTCTGGGAGTTTTGCCACCTCCTCCGTGGTTGGAGGCGGGGCCTCGCTCTCCCAGGTGGCAGCCCTCTCATCACAGAGCACCTTCTGCGGGGCCTCCCGGGAGATCCTGTGCCTCCTTGCAGCTTGAAGCGTGTTGCACGGGCATTTTTCCTACTAGAAAAATCTAAAGCGGCTTCATGCTCTCATTCTACAAGTCAGGGAGAGAGGGTGCACAGAATGTATATGTACATGCATATTTGTGTTTATATGTGTTATTTGTATTACCTTTTTAAATAATGGATCTACTTTTTTCAGTGAGATAACTGAAAACTGGTATTTTATTTTACCTGAGTGTGATTATGATATCAAAGCAACGAGCAACGGAGGAGAGAATATGGAGGGAGAGAAAAACATAGGAAAAAATATAATTAGTGCTTTACTAATAAATAATGAATTGACTAATAAATAGTGAATTTATTAATAAATAATGAATAAAAAGAAAAATAGTGAATTGGTGAAAGGATAAGGTAAATGAAGAGAGACAAGAAATTACACTGAAGAACCACTTTAGTCAAAGGAAATTTCTGGGAATGCTTTGGAATTCTAATGCTGTCACCCAAACCAAAGATGGCAGTGGTGTGGGGATCAGGTCAGAGAAGCTCCAGAAATCACCCTCAATGGTCAACCTCGAGGAAGACAGAAGCACAGGGGCTGGTGAAACCTTAATTTCATTCAGTTCTATGCTTAGAAAAACCCAAATGGGAAGAAATAATGGATGCTTTGTTTTGAATATTAGCCAGAGAAAAACATTCTAACACAACAGACGGAGTTAGTGACAACTGATATGTGCATTTCAAACATTTAGAGGGGTTCCTTTCTACAAATAAGAATAGATTCATCCAAGTTCCTCTATGGTAGAAATAACACATTAACTGTTTTTCTTTCACTTACATTCAATTCAATTCTGGCCTGTCGCAACTAAAACTGAATGCAATAGCTGTCTAAAAATAAATAAATGCATACATACATATACACATGCATACATACATACCAATTACAAAAACTAAACAAACATTAACTAAGGTTTTAAGATTTTTCAAAACATAGAGGCTAAAAAGCAACCACAGCAACAAGAATACTTAGGCTTTATTTCTTATTATACATTTATTTGAAGAGATTGTTTAACTTGCACACTATGCCTTGCTGAGGGACAGACTTAGACTTCCAGAATGTTTGAGGAAGAGCAGCCTTAGAGATCATGAGACCCAGCCTCCAACTCCCCTCACATTACACCTGGAGCAAATGCAGCTGGATGTGTTTGATGTCTAATGTCATACAGTCAGCCGTGCGAAGAGCTGTGTTACCTCAGTTCTGAGATGGTTCCATCTACTTCAAGTTCAGGAACAAAAAACGACAACAATGGCATGAACCCAAGAAGAAATGAAGTTTCATTGGAGGAGCTTTTAGCGAATCTGCCTATCCAGGGACCTCGGCCCACCTGTGTGAGAAGGCTAACTCACAAGACGTGTGTGCTGTGTTTCTGCAAGGGGGTGGGTTCGTGACGAGAGTTTGCAGGGGGCCTAAAAGCACCCCTTCAGGTAGGGTTGCCAGGTGAAATACAAGCCACAGTTACATTTTTATTTCAGATATTTTCTTTTTTAGTAGAAGTATTTCTCATGCAATATTTGGAACATACTTATACTAAAAAAATTATTTGTTTTTCATCTGAAACAAAAATCTAACTGGGTTCCCCATATTTTCATTTGGTAAATCTGGCAACCACACATTCAGAGTGTTCCAGGAGAATGGGATACAGTTGCACCTAAGCACACAAGCAGACGCCGAGACCTCTGTGGCCACTCTGGGAAAGGCTATGTCATCAGGATTGGGTGAGTGAGAAAGGGTTTTTAACAGCTGAAGTGACTCAGGAATTATCTATTTCTAGAAACTTTAAAAAATGTTCTTAATTCTGGACTAAGAGTATCTTTATACCATTTTCCAGATATCTCTCAAGAATTCTGGGAAAAGAAGAACATGTCAGCACAGTAATTTTCTGTTAAAATAAGTATCCACAGAAAAATAATTATAAGACAATCATGTGGCATTACAAAAAACTCAAAGCCTTTCAATTTAAGATTAAGTACTCTCACCACCATAATACATGGCTGGATAGAATCATGTAGCAGATTTTAAGTCAATAATCTTAGGACAACCTTCAATTCTTGCAGTTTATAAGCAGGAAGGTTATACCTAAGAATTTATACATTTTGTTTGGGGGGCTTTTTGGTGTTCCCTAGAGAGGGTGAACTAGATCAATTAGTAGGTTGGGGAATTCGCAACACAATGATATCTAGTCACATGCTCTGTCCCAACCCACGTAGGTACTTCATCATAACATAATTTTGTCTTAATTATTTATTTACAAAGATACAAAGTGATGACAAGACAAAATAGCAAATCAGTAATGTGCCACATGTCATTACTCTTTTCCCCTGACATTTTTGGTACAATTTAATATTGTGAGCTTTGCTTGTCTCCACAGGATGGTTCAGGCACTTTTGGAAATTGTAGCAAAGAGGAAAAAGGGACAGTGTCAAGGACAGGCAACATAAAAAGGATTCTCTCAGGTTCCAAGTTTGGACTGGATTAGTTCCTGTGGGAGATGGTCATGCAGTGCCTTGGCCTGTTACAATTAACCCACTGCCGGCCAATGATAGGGTGAAGAGCTGTGTTTTAGATTTCAGGTCATAGCCTTACATTCATCTTCACATTTGCACACTTTGTAAGCTAGATTAAAAAGGAACAAACCATGGCTCAAAATGTTTAAGTAAATGTCAGTGATTATGCAACCAGGAATTGGCCACGTGTGACTTGATTCCTGGCCTTCAAGTACCAAAAGCCAAGCTCTTTAACCACAATCTTCTCTAGCTAAACAAACTCTTATGATTTTTTTTCATTTGTGAAATTCAGGGAAATCAGATTTGTCTTAAATTCTTGCAGGATTTAGAAACCTATAAATAGGTGAGTCCCTAGCTAGTGGGGGAAAGGCGACGAGTGTGACTATGAATGGGTGGCATGAGGGAGATCTCCATGGTCATGGTGTAGTTCTGTGTCTTGATTGTATTGGTGGTTACAGAATTCTACACATGAGATAAAAGGCATAGAGCTTTACACATGTTTTACCTTTGTTGATTTCCTGGTTTTAACATAGTACTATTATTAAATACAAAGTAACTGAAGGGAAACAAAATATGCTGCCTCAAAATGTATCTTTTTGGTTTGATTATTTTTACGAATAAAAGACTCGGAAAGAAACTTTGACCTTCTGCCTAACTGCCTAAAAGAATTTAAGATAGAAGGCCTGTCCCAGGAAGAAGCTATCGCCATGAGATAACTATTCTATAATATGAACTATGCATGGTAAACAGGGAGGAACCAAGCAAGGCCTACCTAATCAAAGTCCTCTCCATGTCCTATTGTTTTTTGGCAAGGCATGGGAAGCATTTTTTTACCCAACATTTGCTTTTCCATCTCTGTGTGAATTGCCTGCCTCCCCTTTGAAGTCCCAGACCACTACCCCAACACCCTCTTTAATCTTTAGCTGAGGATGGTATTTAAGGTGGTGGCTTCAGTCATTTTGGTGAGTTACTCAGTTTTCCTGGGCTTCTCCCATGTGTACATGTTGTTAAAATTTGTTTGATTTTCTCCTATTAATCTGTCTCATGTTAATTTAATTCTTAGATCAACCAGAAGGACCTAGAGGGTAGAAGAATAGTTCTTCCCCCCCTACAAAACAGAAGACTCAAAAAGTTTGTCTTGTTCCCTCTCCCTTAACTGCCCAAAAGAAAATAGATAGATGGCCTGTAACGGGAACAGAGCTATCACCAGAGATATCTACAAAGAACATGGGCTAAGTGTGGTGGGGAGACTAGGCAGGTCCTAGAAATCAGAGTCCTCTCTATGTTTCATTGTCTCTGCATGGCATGGCAAACATTTATTTACCACATTTGCTTTTCCATCTCCAAGTGAATTGCCTGCCTCCCCTTTGAAGTCCCAAACCACTACCCCAACATCCTCCTTAGTCTTCAGCTGAAGATGGTATTTAAGGTGGTGACTTCAGCCATTTTGATGAGTTTCTCAATTTTCTTGGGGTTCTCCCATGTTTACATGATCTTAAACTTTGTTTGATTTTCTCCTGTTAATCTGTCTCACGTCAATTTAATTCTTAAACCAGTGAGAAGAACCTAGAAGGGTAAAGGAAACTTTCTTCCTCCCCTACATAACCACTGGGGAAATGGCTGAAAGGTACAGCAGAACTCTCTCTACTGTTTTTATAACTTCCTGTGAAGCTATAATTGTTTACAAATAAAATGTTTAAAAAATTATACTCTCCATCTTACAGTCCTAACAACTGAAGTGACAGTCGACTTTTCAAGCATCATGCCAGACAGAGCTCATTCTGACCCTTATTTTGCAGCCATTCCTAGGGAACTTTCAATGTCTACATAAAGTTGAATTTATATCAGAGGAAAAACAATGTTTCCTCTAACCCTCTAGGTTCTTGACTGAGATTTCCCTGTAATAAAAAGATGTATTAACAGGAGAAAAACAAACAGAAGTTAATAATATGTATACCTCCTATATACATGGGAGATACCCAGTAAAACTGAACAACTCCCTAACATGGCCCAAGCCACCGCATTAAATACTGTCGCCAGCCAATGACACAAAAAAGGTGATGGAGGGATGGGGAGAGCCTGTTATGGGAGGTTATCAGGAAAAGCACAGTAAACAAGAGCAAGGATGTTATGAAGATTTAAGTTTTTACGTCCACTGCCTTCTCCATTGATAGGAGTTTGTAGAAATTTAGTCATCCTCTGTACAGAGGATGTATCCTAGGTACAGAGAGGGAGATATCCTTATAAATGGAGATTTCCCACATAAATGTAAATTTCTCTTACAAAATAGTAACTTCTATGGGTTTTCAGAGCTTCTCCTTTGTCTGCTGTTTCTTAAAAACAACCAGCTCAAGATAATCCTTATGCCAAGGGGGCACATTTTGGGGTCGCAAATTCTGCTCCCTTCAAATCAAACTGGAAGGTTTTCATCCTGATTTTGACTATTAAGGGAGTCAAAGTAGGCTAAGGCCTACAACTAGCCTTCCATATATTCAACATGACGTATATTGTTATGAGGTAAGTTGTGTCCCTCAAAATATTTTGATGTCCTAACTCCTTGTAGCTCTGTATGTGACCTAATTTGGGAATTGGGTCTTTGTAGATGTAGTCAGATTAAGATGAGGTAATTTTCAATTAACATGGGCTCTAATCCATTATTATTGGTGTCCTTATCAAGAGAGGGAAAAAGACATAGAGGGAGAACACCACATGATGATAGAGACAGACATTGGAGTGATGCGTCTTCAAGCCAAGGAACACCAGGGATTGATGGCTACCACCCGAAGCTATGAAGAAGTAA
Organism: Equus quagga; assembly: GCF_021613505.1. Taxonomy (NCBI): domain Eukaryota; kingdom Metazoa; phylum Chordata; class Mammalia; order Perissodactyla; family Equidae; genus Equus; species Equus quagga. Next base: position 529,724 of record NC_060287.1, on the reverse strand, counting down.
AGAAGAACTATTCCCTAGAGCGATAGGAGAAGCATGACCATGGCTACATCTTAATTTTGAACTTCTAGCCTCCAGAACTGTGAGTCAATACGTTTCTGTTGTTTGAAGCCCCCAATTCATGGTAGTTTGTTATGGTGGCCCTAGGAAGATAACACATCCCAGAGGTCCATAACCTTTCCCTAAGTACCATATTACTGGGCATAGAAAGAATACTAATTAGAGGGCTGGCCCCGTGGCTGAGTAATTAAGTTCACGTGCTCCGCTTTGGTAATCTAGGGTTTTGCCGGTTTGGATCCTGGGTGCAGACATGGCACCGCTCATTAGGCCATGCTGAGGTGACATCCCACGTGTCACAAGTAGAAGGACCCACAACTAAAATGTACAACTATGTGCTGGGGGAATTTGGGGGAGAAAAAGCAGAAAAAAAGGAGATTGGCAACAGTTGTTAGCTCAGGTGCCAATCTTTAAAAAAAAAAGAATACTTATTAGAGAAAAATAAAAAAAGGATGAAAAAACAGGAAAGTTCTTAAGAACTTTAGTAAAGCAAATCCTTTTAAATATGTTTGTAAAAGAGAATTTTAAGCATAATTAACAAGTGTCTTTTACAAGTAGGGAAAAATGCAAACTAGAAGCTGTATCCTTCATAGGACTATGTCTTTCATTTACATTTTTAACTGGGTTCACATCTTGTCTAACAGAATGAAAATTATACCACAAATAATTTTTAAAAATCTGAAATCATTTATTCAGGTTATGAGATGCTAGTTTTTCTGTCAGGACCTTTAATTGAATATTTTCTCCTCCCACAAAAAAAATTACATGCATCTGTCACAATAAAATCACATTGATTTGTTATATTATAAGAATGTGTTTGTTAATCAAAGAAAACATCACATTAATGTGTTGTGTTGTGGTAATGTTTAACTAATAGACATATTTTTATGTGAGCATCTGCTATGAGGCTTTTGTTAAAAAACTTTTTCAAATAATTGCTGATTAAAATTAAAGCTACTGGATTTGCCAATTTCATGCAAATTTCTTAAAGGAAAAGGTCTATTCACTAAAACCTAAATCCTTTTTGTGATTAGCTCAATAAAATGAATGACTAAAGTTTTGAGTCATATACATTGAGGTAGACATGTTTAAGTGGACATAAAAACTAATTTTTAAGAAATGGTTACAATAAATGACTTGATTCATTTCATATATAATTATTAAAGTCAATGCTAAACTTTTGATGGTAAAAAATGCCCCTCCCCCAACTCTGGGGCTGGCCCTGTGGCTGAGTAAAGTTACATGCACAACTTTCATGGCCCAGATTCACAGGTTTGGATCCTGGGTGCGGACCTGCTCGACTCATCAGCCATGCTGTGGAGGCTTCCCACAAACAAAGTGGGGGAAGATTGGTGCAGATGTCAGCTCATGGCTAATCTTCCTCAAACGAAAAAAAAAAACAAGAGGATTGGCAATGGATGTTACTCAGGGCAAATCTCCCTCACACACACACACAAATGCCTCCCTATAATCCTTTATATCCCTTATGAGGTTTAACAGATTACCAAATAAATGCTTTTGAGTAACTTACTTCAACGTTCTCACTAATATGGGAGTCAGAGGACATCCTTTTCTATGTCAAATGAAACCACATTAGAGGACTGATGTAACTGTTTCAAGATAACTAAACTAGTGAAAGGCGGAGAATTTGCACTCCATCACTAGTGCCTTTTTCATTTCTGGGGGATGGCTGTCAACCCTTGATAGTCTTATACTCTAGTATGCTGTTACCTGACCAAAATGCCCTCTGACTCACTCTCTTTCTCCAATTGCACTTGCCTTCCAGGGACATGTAAACAACACCCTTTGTTTGATCATTGTTTCAGCCATTTCACAGGCCAGATCCCCTGCCCTAATTGCCCTCAAAGTCTTTAACCCCGGATGAATTGTTGTGTTCTACTCGCTCTGTCATTCTATCTCAATGACTAATCCACAAAGGACAAGATCATACAACTTGAAAATCAAAATCACTACAAATTATAGATTTCTAATCTCAGCTGTATCTATTACACCACTTGTCAATTCTTTTTATTTTGAATTGGCCCTCTCTCATGCTTCCTTCCAGAGTTTCTTCTTTTAAAACTTAGCTGTTCATTTGTGCCTTTGTTTGTTGTTTTTTTAGGGGTTTTTTTTTTTGGAGAAGAATGAGGAATAGGGCTAGTTTACACTTTTCCTTTTTTGAGATATAATTTACATACAGTAAAAAGCACAGATCTTAAGCATTCAGTTCCATGAGTTTTGACAATTGTATACAGACATGTAACACAGAAAAAGATCTAGAACCTTTCTACCCCTCCAGAAATTTCCTTTAAATTCTTTTTTCAGTAAACATCTGCCTTCCAGAATTTGACTGAAATGAGTTCAGGAGAAAATGGAAGAAATGTTCTTTGAGACAGCAAGTTTACACAAATATCTCCTTAATGATATTATGCTTTCAATTGGGTAGCCAATAGAGAAGAATGGACATTCAAGATAACTCATTTTAAGATGGATGAAATAACAATGCATATAGCTGACAACAATCACCAAAGGGGAAATGTTGATGTAGAATACAATGGGAGTAATTGAAAAATGTGTGTATTTTAGAAGGCAAGAGGGATGGAATTTAGTCCACCTGTGGATAGACTTGCTTAGGTGGGAATACAATCATTGGCTTCACTGTGGCAAGATGTAAAACAGAGCATATGGTATAGATGGAATTAAGTTGGTAGCTTTTTCAGAAAAAGCATGTAGCAGTTTTTGTTTTTCCTGATTTTTAATATTGACTTTTAATAGTGAGATCAGAAATATTGCCATCAGCTGAAAATGTGATGGAGCAGGAATTACTTGGCATTTGAGAACAAGAGAAAGAGATGGAAGAGTCTTCTTGGACAGTGGAGGGAATACAACAGAGAAACTTTTCAGGATTGTTCAGGTTATGCTAAGGCCTCATTCTGTGTAAGGAGTCATGAATTTAGAGAAATAAATGAATATGGTTGTATCTTTTCCTCCAATAATTTTGTTCGACTGGGCAGATGATGGGGAAATAGATGCAGAGAGTTTTATGCAACTAACATTGATATTTTCCAGGTGTGCATAATAAAGGGCAAAGAGGCCAGAGAGTCAAGAAACTGAGGCAAAGAACTGAGAACAATGACAGACCATGACCTAAACTGCATAAAAGGGAAGTAAAGATGTGACGTGAATGAAGGGAAGTAAAGATGTGACGTGAATGAAGGGAAGTAAAGATGTGACGTGAATGAAGGGAAGTAAAGATGTGACGTGAATGAAGGGAAGTAAAGATGTGACGTGAATGAAGGGAAGTGAGATGCTGGCTGACTATTTAGTTACAACTTTTAAATGCTTTCAAATGATCACATTGTGTTTGTGTGTGAGCTTTTATTATAACTAAACACATCATTTTCCAAATATCAGAAGATACCTACTAAATTACATAATCCAGGAATTTAGGAAAACCTCATGAATTCTATTCTTTCTATTGCATATCTTCAAATATGTTAGACTTTTTTGTCTTCATCTTTTCAGACTAAGGTATTCTAGTTTTAGCCTACCATAAATTGTCTTGTCATTTAGCTGTCTTTCTCTGAATGCTCCCTGCTTTGGTTGTATCTTTCACTAGTGGAATAACAGCTATGTGTGATTTCTTTATGTTAACATTTTGTTTGTTGCTTTGTTTCTACCAACAACATAGGCAAAAGATAATTTCTTAAAATATACGTCTTCAGGTAAACATAAACAAAAATAGTTTATCCCTCCAATACAAGTCTTAATTTTCTAATTTAAGCTGAAACGAGCTTTCCAAAGTGACTTCCACTGTGCTAAAAACAGTGGTCAATCCTCAGGCAAATATGTTGAATCATCCTAAGCATTTAATACATTGATCACTCATCATTCTTGAAATGCATCCTTTCAGTAGCTTCTTGATCCTTCTCTTACTTTGCAGGCCACTATTTTCTCACAGAGTATAGCTCTTTTGCTTGAGGATTTACTCAGGACTTACTCTTTTCTTTATGTATACTCATTCTACAGGTAATTCATCCATTCTTATGGTTTTCAATAGAATTTATATGATGACAATTTCCAAATTTACTTCTCTGTTCCAGATCACTCCATGTGAACTCCAGATTCAAAGGTCTAACATCTTCTTCAAAATTTCCATTTATATATCTGATCAATTGTTTAAACTTAACATGTCCAAAACCAAATTTCTGATTTTCCCTCTCAGAATTGCTCATGCTAGTCTTCCTTATCCTTATTAATGACAATTCCATTCTCTCAGGTATTCACTTTAAATATCTTGGCGACATCCATGTTGTCTTTCTAATTGATCAGGATTTTCTGTTAGTTCTACCATTAACATATAATCATAATCCAATTACTTCATCCAAATTCATCATTACTACCTGTTTGTGTCACCCCCAGATTCATGTGTTGAAATCCTAACCCCCAAAGGTATTGGTGGGGCTTTTGGGAGATGATTAGGTCATGAGGGTAAAGCCTCGCGAATGAGATTGATGCTCTTATAAAAGAGAGCACACATAGCTCCTGAGCCCCTTCTGCCCTGTGAGGATGTAAGAAGTCTGCAACCTGAAAGAGAGCCCTCACCCAACCATGCTGGCACACTGATCTCAGACCTCTAGCCCCCAGAACTGTGAGAGATAAATTTCTGCTTTTTATAAGGTTCTCAGTCTGTGGCATTTTGTTAGAGTGACTTGAGTGGACGGAGACAGAAAATGTGCCCAGCGCACACTAATGCATCTCCTTGATTATTGCTGCGGCCTTCTCAGTGTTCCTCTTGCTTCTGCCCCTGCTCCTCCAGAGTCTGTTATTGTGGTAGTCAATATGGTCCTTTTAAAACATACAGCCTGTTATATCACCACTCTAAGAAAGCTTCTGCTGGCTTCCTTTCTCACCCACAGTAGTAATGGAAGTCCTTACCAGGACCTACGGGGCTGTGTATGGTTTGGCCCTGCTGTCTCCCTGGACTCATCATCTCACTCCTACCATGCTCCTCACTCACTCAGGACCAATCGTATTAGCCTTCTTGTTCCGCACATACCCCAGTATCATTCCACCTCAAGACCTCTGCACTTGCAGTTTGCTTTGCCTGGAAAGCTTTTCCCCATGCTATTCACTTAGTTAACTCCTGACTTCCTTCAGGTGTCTACTTAAATGTCACTTTTTCCAGAAAAGTTCTCCCTGAAAACCTATTAGCAACCCCTGCTCTGATACTCTTCTCCTCCTGAAACTTATTTAATGTACTCTAGCCAAATTTTCTTGTCAAGGGTTGTGCCCTTGACTCATTCCTGAGAGGAGATAGCTATCACTCTGGTCCAAAGGGCTTACCTAGCCTTGGCCTTGAAGTAGACACAGATTGTTATTCAAAGTAGGCTTCTGATTCAGGAACTTGAGCCCAACAATGGTCAGTGATAAAAGCCCAGATGTAGGTAGGTACCCAGTGGTAGTTCTCGGTGATCTTAGCACTGTGGAAGTTCCAATCAGTGGCCAGGGTCCAAGGACGACAATGTCACGTTAACTGGACCTCCCAAAACACAGCACGGCCATATCCTAGCCAAGGAGCCTAGCCAAGGGGCTTCTCATTCAATTCAGCACTCCCATCCTCACGGAGGAACTAAAATGCTAGTCAGGATGAAGGCAAGACACACAGACTCTAAAAGCATCATGGGAGTTAGGTGAAGGCTGTGGATCTGAACAAGCCCAGGAGTTCAGGGTCCAACCCTGCCATACAGGAGGTTGGACTGTCACTTGTAAGACTAATTTCAAGCCTCATAAAGCAGAGTATTTGAATATACACCGCCAATGTTGGTCAGGATTATCTGAGCCTAAGAGATTAGTGGCTGTAAAACAGAGGGCTAGAGTAATCCTGGACTCACTTTAAATCCCTTATTTCTTTGGGCTAGATTTACATTTTGGGGGAGGGGAACATAACTTATAATGCTTAATACAATGAGTACACAACAGGAATAACAAAATGTGTGAGGATTAAGGGCAGAGGCGGCATGTTTAATTTTCCTAGAACCTCTCTTGATTATGTTATTGCTGGGCGCTAAGAAGTCATACTACAAATATATGTTGAATTGAAGATACCATACCCAGGTTAATATTTATCTGAAAATTTTTTAAGCCTATAAGCAAATATATTAATCAAAAATGTAAAAAAAAGAAATATACATTTGACTGCTTACAGATGAAACTTCACCATGTCAATAATAATCTCAAATTCCGCTAAAATCAATGATAAACTGGAAAAGAATTCAATTCATGCGGCAGACAAATAGCACTACTAATCTTTTATGAGAACATACAAATCTTTAGGATGGAAACCTATGTCCCTACAGAAAAATGTGCAAAAGACATTACAGGGAAATTCACAAAAGAATAAATGTAAATAACCCATGAACATATGAAAGGTTTCTAGCCTCATTAGTAAACAAAAAATGTAAAACAGAATAATGTGAAAGCATTTGTGTGTGTGTGTGTGTGTGTGCGTCTAAAACTAGTGGTGTCCTAAGATGGCTGGAGTTAGGGAAAATTTTCACTTTCTGCCCCAGTGTTGTAAATTGATAAAACTTTCTAGACTTTCCTTTGAGAAAATTATCAAGAGGTTTAAATATGTTTATAATATTTGACTCGGCAATTGTACTTGTAATAACCTAGAAAACAGAAGAGAGAGCCTTAATTTATGTATTTATAGAGCACTGTGATTTGCAATAAAAAAAAATTTATAATAGGGAAATCCAAGAATTTTGGAAATTTTAAATAGGGTAAATTTTTTCTCATGATGGCATTCTACATAGTCTGCATTAGATGGTGTGCCTTTGAATAGTAGCTAATAACAATGTATCATACTAATTGCTAATAATTTTTAAATTATACAGGACATCTTATAGAAAAAGGCAAAGTCACAAAACTATGTAAGTATATTAAACTTTTTGAAAAACAATTTATACACACACAAAACATACAAAAATAAACTAAATTATAAATGATGGTTAAACTTTTAGATGGTAAAAATACTGTGTTTTTTTCATACTTTTCCCAATTTTCCATCTTTCTATAATGAACTTATTTTACTATAGCAAAAAAATATTTTATATAATATAGGTTTGAAAAGAATTAGGCCTAAAAAAACAGAGAAAAAAAACAAACACTGTGTTGTCCTACCAAACATTTCCCATTGTCACCGACAGAAAAAAAATAAGGTGGGATCAGCTGTTGATATAAGCCATTATTGCTGACAATGTGTGACAGTTTTTTAATAAAAAGATTACTCTGAAAAATCTCAAGACTCTTAAAACACTAGTCAAGAATAAGTAATGCTGTTTTATTTTCTATACAACGAATCTGAGAAATGGTATAGAAATTGTTTAAAATCTACTTTAAATGCTCTATATTTAAATGCTCTATATTTGTGATCTCCAATTCTGGTTTTTCTCAATTATTCATACTGGATATGAACACCCAACGTTCTTGAATATTGGATAAAGGGTGTGAACTAAATTTGGTCAGTAAAGGAAACATTTTTTTCTATGAAATCATTGGGCGTTGTATGACTGTGACTGGCCTAAGACCAACCACAAGACCCTTGGGCAATATCCAGACCAGGACGCTGAGGGCAACCTCAGGGGTTCTTATCCACAATCACCTTCCAAAGAGAAAGGCAAAGTTTGCATGACCCTCCCTTCGAGCATCGTGGTGTGCGCTGCTTTCCTGTTGAGAAAGAATGAGTCACTGCGCTTTTTGTACTTTATTTTTTACTTGAATTTACCCATAGTCCCTTATGTATAATTTGAGTAAACATTCAAAGAGGTAAAACACAACAATTTTTAGATTTTATATTACCTAATATCATTAGTCCACAGATTTCATTGAACTTACTTTTGATCAACCTACATATTTGTAGAAACTATTTTTTTAATTCCACAAAGAAATTACATGCTGTCCAGGAGTTTAAAACCTAAAGCAGAGCAAGCTGAACTGCACAACAGGGATCACGTCTTCGTCATTTTTGTATCTCTCAAAATGTTGCATGCTTTATAATGTGTTAAACATCTGTGGAATTGATTTTACTTCATTGTATATTTGATTTGCTTTAAATATATATATAAGAATTCATATTAGGGGCCAGCCAAGTGGCGCAGCGGCTAAGTTCGCATGTTCCACTTCTCGGCGGCCCGGGGTTCACCAGTTCTGATCCCGGGTGCAGACATGGCACTGCTTGGCAAAAGCCATGCTGTGGTAGGTGTCCCACATATAAAATAGAGGAAGATGGGCATGGATGTTAGCTCAGGGCCAGTCTTCCTCAGCAAAAAGAGGAGCACTGGCAGTAGTTAGCTCAGGGCTAATCTTCCTCAAGAAAAGTAAATTCATACTATAAAAAAGAGAACACAATTTCCTACCGATATTTTTCTTGCAAAAGAATTCTCAATAAAATTACATTAAATATCAATTACCTTAGAACAGTTACAAATAGGAAAATTAAATGATTCTGTTTACAAAGATATTTGTGTAAATTTTCTCAGTCGTGTATCAAATTGAGTATACATATTGCACTACTCAAATGTTTCTGTTACAAATTCATCCTTCTTTAAATGTGACCAAATTAATTGTCCTACAGCATAGCTCTAGTCACTTTATGCCTCAACTTCCTTTACTGGTCTCCCATTGTTTCTGCATTCTGCACCAAGAACACTCCTGGGGAATTCATCATGCTAACCATATTCTCCTACTTAAATTTCCAATCTTCTTTCCAAGGCTTCTTTGTTTTCCATTTTTCCTCCCACCCAAATAGGCTACTCATTTACCTGGAACATGTCCCAAATTCCCCTGCCTTTGTCGTTTCGCCTGTGAGGTTCTATTTACTCTTATGTCATAATTTCCCACTTCTGCTATGGACATATTCTCCATGCTTCCAAATCCCTGAAGTCTTTCTGCGTACTTGTTAAGCTGATTTGATTTTTCTCACTATGAATTCTTTTGATTACTGTCTTATGCCATGTGCATTTTCTACAATTTTATTTGGTTATGCAGATGTTTGTATTAGTCTCCTCAATTTTCTGTAATCTTCAGAACTAGCAGAGCACTTTGCTCAATAAATATCTGTTGATTTGAGGGGCAAGGATACATTTGTGGAAGGATTAAAGGGATGGTGTAAGAAAAGGAACGACAAATATAAATAGGTACAGCATAAACATTTCTGAATGAAATGGAGAGGAACATACAACTGGGCTGCAGAGGATGTGGCCATTAAGTAAGCTAGGAAAATCACATCCAATTTTGGATATGTTCTTAGCATTTTACCTCAAAAGTATAAGTGCAACTGGGCGAGGACTATGTTTTATCCATCTTTGATTCATTTTCCAGCATATAAAAAGTGCTTAATAAATATATGTTTAATGAATCAGTGTCTAACATTGTAATATGTTTAATGGATGCCTGTAACATCCTGCTTCAAGGTGATCTCTTTGATCAAGATGGCAGTCAAGATTCTGCGCATGGAATTTAACACAATGATAAGCCAACATGGAAATGGTAATTCCTGCATGTACTTCTTCACTCAAGATCAAAATTGCGTGCTAAGTGTCTCATTAGCAAATCACTATGATTTACACTCATTGGTGGATTCATTTTGAGCTTCCCCAAAATATTCAGGCATGTAGTAACCAAGAATTCACTCACTTTTAATCAAAATTTACAAGTTATGATTCTAAATGTTCAAAGTCATTAATCTGTAGTACTTTGAGAACTAAATCATGTTACCATTTTTTTTATATTTTGAGACTTTCTTTTTAGAGTTGTTTTAGGTTCACAACAAAATTGAGTGGAAGGTACAGAGATTTCCCATACACACCCTGACTCCACACATGCATAGCCTCCCATATTATTAACATCCCCACCAGCGTGGTACATTTGTTACAATCAATGAACCTATATTGACACATCCTAATCACCCAAAGACCATAGTTTCCGTTACAGTTCACTATTGGTGTTGTACATTCTATGAGTGTACCAATATACCAATACACTATCATCCAGAGTAGTTTCATTACCCTAAAAATCCTGTGTTTCACCTGTTCATTCCTCCCCCCGCACCCATCCGTTGAGCGACACATCTTTTTACTATCTCCCTAGTTTCGCCTTTTCCAGAATATTGTATAGTTGGAATCATAGAGTATTTAAGCTTTTAGATCAGCTTTTTACAATTCATAATATGCATTTAACATTTCTCCATGTTTTTTCATGGCTTGATAGTTCATTTCTTTCTAGTGTTTAATAATATTCCATTGTGTGGATATGCTAGTTTACCCACTCATCTACTGAAGGACATCTTGGTTTCTTGGTCGCTTCCAAGTTTTGGCACTTGTGAATAAAGCTGCTATAAACATCCATGTGCAGGTTTTTGTGTGGACATAAGTTTTCAGCTCCTTTGGATAGATAGGAAGGAACATGATTGCTGCATCATACGGTAAGCTTGTGTTTAGTTTTATGAGAAATTGTGAAACTATCTTTCAAAGTGGCTGTACCATTTTGCATTCCCGCCAAATAAATGAGAGATTCTGTTTCTCCACATCCTTGTCACTATTTGGTGTTGCCAGTGTTTTGAATTTTGGGCATTCTAATAGATGGCAGTGAGTATCACATTGTTGTTTTAATTTGCAATTGCCTAAATTCCCTAATGACATATGATGCTGAACATCCTTTCATGTAATTATTTGCCACATATATGTCTTCTTTGGTGAGGTATCTGTTCAGGCCTTTTGTCCACTTTTTAATGAAGTTGTTTGCATTCTTATTGTTGAGTCTTAAGAGTTCTTTGTATATTTTGGATAGCAATTCTTTATCACATATATGTTTTGTAACTATTTTCTCCCAATCTGTGGTTTTTCTTTTTATTTTCTTGACGCTGTCTTTCACAAAACAGAGATTTTTTTTTATTTTAATGAAGTCCAACTTATCAATTATTTCTTTCATGGATTATGGTATCTAAAAAGTCATTGCTATATCCACAGTCATCAAAATTTTCCCCTTTATTATCTCATAGGAGTTTTATTGTTTTGCATTTTACATTTAGGTAGATGCTATTTTGAGTTAATTTTTGTGAGTGGTGTAAGGTCTGTGTCTAGCTTCATTCTTTTGCATAAGTTTGTCCAGTTGTCCCAGCACCATTTGTTTAAAAAGATTTGCTTTGCTACATTGTCTTGCTTTTGCTTTTTTGCCATGGATCAGTGGGCTATATTTATAAGGGGTCTTACTTTTTAAAAAACTTTTCCAGTGGTTACCCTACTCAAGGCATGTAATCACAACATGACTCATGGCCTTTAAAACTTTAACCTAAAGTTTAAGAGTTAAAAATTTGGTTATTTAAAAGACAAACTTTTGGAGCTATTTTTATTATAAAATAATACATATTTATTGGAGAAATGTTATAAAATATAGATTAAGGAAAAATGCTATAACACCATCAGCAAGAAATAATCACCATTACATATTTTGTAAATACATTTCTGACCATTTTATGCATTTTTATTATATCTTTTTTCCCCACAAAATCAGGAACTTATCTAACACTGTCTTTTTCACTAAAGTTTATCTTTGAAATATGTTTCAATACAAATAAATATACTTCTACAATACATTATTTAATGACAGAATGCATTTGGTTTATTTTGATATTTTACTTTTTTAGAAAATTAATTCTTTGGGTTAAATCTTTGTATAAGTGTTTGATTACAGTCATGCCCTGGATAACAATGTTTCAGTCAATGGTGGACCGCATATGCAGCCTTAGTTCCATAAGATCAGTACCATATAGCCTTGGTGTCCAGCAGGCTATACTAGCAAGGTTTGCATAAGTACTTTCTGCGATGTTCACCCAATGATGGAATCACCTAAGACACATTTCTCAGAATCTCTCCCTGTCCTTAAGCCACACATGACTGCATTTCCTGAGGTCAGATCTTAAAAATGAAATATTGATTCAAGCGCTCCTACCCCTCCATGTTCTCATACTTGAAGGTTTAGTTGTGTCTAACAAAGGCTCAACATTTTTGCTCAGTCTCCGGGTCTGCATCATGACAGAACTGGAAGCTTTTGCTGCTATATTGGTTAAGGCAAAGAAGACAATCAAAACAGCCCTCTGCAAATTTTGCCATCAGGCCACTTAACCATGAGGCTGAAAGCCAATGCTTAAGTACTTGCCAATGTGGTCCTTCTTTTTTTCCTACCAGAATTTGAACTCAACCATTAAAGTTAAGCTTCTCAGGATTCAAAACAAAACAAAACAATAAAACGTATTGTATTAGTTTAATTGTACCAACAAAGTACCATAGACTGGGGGGCTAAACAACAAAAATTTATTTCCTCACAATTCTAGAGGCTGTAAGTTCAAGAGGAAGGAGTCAGCAGGGTTACTGTCTTCCGGAAGTCTCTCTCTGCCTTGTAGAGCACCTGCTTCTTCCAGTGTCTTCATATTGTCTTCTCTCTACATCTGTCTATTTACAAACTTCCTTTGCTTATAAGGTCACAAGTCACATTGGATTAGGGTCTAGCCTGAGGATCATTTAACTTTAATTCCTCTCTAAAGACTCCATCCCCACTTATAGTGGCATTCTGAGGTACTGAGGGCTATAACTTCAACTTAGGAATAGTGAGCAGATTCAATTGAGCCCATAACATTTACCTATTCTTATATCTTTTCCTCTGGGAAGAGACTAGTAATCCTTTTACTTTTCTAAAGTGTAATGGCAAAGGATTTGGGATAGGCACAATTTTATCAATCAATAACCAAATCTTTCTTCATTTAATCATTAAGATTCATGAAAGCAGCTACTGGGTCTGTCTTGTTCATCCTTCTCATTGACTAGAATGTTACATAAAACATGACAGGTAGATAGTAAGGATTCATGGATTAGATTAATAAATGAAAGACATATCCATTTACTTAAGAAACTGTGATAATAGATGCTGAGGAAAATCAAGGAAGTACTGTGCTGCTTTCAAAGAGCGCAATATCAAGGGAAGGATTATAGCACTTGAAGTCTGATAATAAAGCCATATTGCAAACTCAAGTGCCATCAAGTGTTAAGAAAGTAATTTAAATGTGTGAAGCAGCTGTAAGTAAGAACATAAGCAATAATAGGGCCTTCTATAAACTAGAAAAAAATCTATGCTAAACCTAATGAAATTATGCTTTCTTGAAACAATCACAGCAATACTGTGCTACCAAAAAATATGTCTGAGAATTTATTTGGGATCACAGGGTATCAGATCTTGGCTGTTGTTTAGGGTACGCAATTGCACTGTTTTACAGACTTATAAAGAGAGAATTAAAATCAAACAGCCAATGAATAGCACAGATTCTGCAGGATACATGGTAGGCACTCTCGGATCTGAGAGAGCACTGTAGGCCTAATAGTTGAATTTTATGTATCAGACCATTACTAGACAACAATAAGATCAAGGGAGTCTCTAAGTCTCTTCACAGGCTTACCATATGTAAGGAATTCCATGTAGAAACCTTCGCCAATTTATAGTCTATATTAACTAATAATAGTAAACCTAATTTTCCCAATTATTATGATCTATGTGCCCTTGAATCTATATGATAGACTAATTTTATTCGGATTTTACCCAGGTAACTTTTTAAATGTGTTTTTGTTGTTCTGCAGAGGCTTATAGATTATTTACACATATTCCATGTGGTTTAAAAAAAATCTCTTTGGATCCATTCCCATGAACTAATGTTATGCCTTTGTTTTTCCATAGCTGCTATCACTTCCCTCCTCGCTGTGCTGTTTTTTGTTCTCAACTCCAAGAGTGTATTTATGGAATCTTGAATGGATTTCTCTAACAAAACATACTCTCAAAGAGAGACAGTAAGTGATGAGTATTTTATGTCCCACATTAGGCCCAGCGCTTGATTTAACCTAGGGCCATATGGACGGGTAAATTTTCATAGACACAGTTAATACATCCCAATTTTCATAGTTCTCTCAAACTTTTCAGACAGAGGTGAAGGGCTGTTTAATCCTTCCTCTTTGATAGATTTATGAATCGAATATTTGTGTTCGTAGCCTGACTTGCTGGCTCTACAATTGGCTTCTTTTTGAATCAGATATTAATTTGGGGAGACATTTTAAGATTTTCAATAAATATTACATGTTGCTGTTTAACACAAGAGGGGTTTTCCTTTTCTGAATGAATTTAGTGTTCTTGAAAGGTCTCAGATGGTAGAGCATTTATTGAGATGCAAAATTACAAGGTGCAGCCAGAAGCGATGGAAACTTCTCTAAAACATTCGATTGAGGACCCTGCTGAGCTGAAACTTCTCCACACGTTTTCCGTCTCACATTTAGGACAGCTGTAAATCACTGGAAACAGTTACTTCATTTCTGTTCCCTGGCCAGTGCTGGAATCGCAGAAGACATTCCGGGGGATGTGGTTTGATGGCTTCAGCACATCCTCTGGAGGACTCTCCAAGCAAACCACAGCTGAACTGGCCGCCTTTGGAAGGAGGTGTTCTGAGCCAGCACTGAGACTGCATGTCCTCTTCTCCCTGGAGACAAAGATCGCCTCTGATCAAGTCTGCAGTCCCCTCAGGGTCAGAAGGCAGCACTCGCACTAGTCTTGCTGGCTCTTCCCAGCCATGAGCAGGGCCCTGTGCTGCCCCACCAGCACTTGCTTGAGCCTGAGCAGCAGTGTCCTCGGGGGGTCAGGAGAGGAGCAAAACATAAAGGAAGCCAGGTGTGACCTGGTGCCCAGATGTTTTACCTGGAAGGGTATCCCCCAATCTATTGTTGGAAGGTCCTATGTTTGTGGTGCTGAACTATACCAGTTTTCAGCACCGAGGTGTTTTGCTCTCCCTCCCAATCCCGGCCGGTGGGCCTGCCTGCGGCAGATGCGCGCTCGCAGGGCGAGAGGGGATGAAGAAGGCCCCCCGCCCCGCCAGAGCCCTTTTCTTAGAGGAAAATTCCATCTCTGTATTAAAACAGATTCTAAACTAAACATTTGAATTCAATGATCTCTAAAAGGAAAAAAAACCCAGGATTTTATTCTGTAATTATCTTTCTAGTAGATAGTATGAAATGATATTGTATGAAGCACTTACTTTATCTATGGAAATTGTTACACGTACATTTCCAAAGGTTTAATGAATTATCACACACAGTACCATGGCTGATTAGCAAAATATTAGGTATTTAATTAGCTGCAAACCCCCAAAATATTAGCAAATATGTATCTCATCACTTTCTTTTGGGAGATTTTTCCTTTGATGCATAGTGGAACGTTTGTCTAGATTCCACAATGAGGAGTAAACATCACTTATGTTTGAACACCTCCTGGAGGCAAATGTTGCTGATTGTGGCAGCAAGGACAGTGGAGTGAGAATCAGGGAACTTGTTTATTCTAATCTGGATCCCATTGCTAACTTAACATGAAAGCAACACCAATGACACGGCCTTGAACTAAATAAATGTGTCTACCTTCTTTCCTCCCACCATACTCTGAGGGAAATGCCTAGACTAGAACTTTGCTTCTCAAAGCATGGACTGCAGACCAGCAGCCTCCAGCCTACTGAGAGTTTGTTTGAAATGCAGGCGCAGAACCACTGATGCTGAATCTGCATTTTAACAGCTCTCCCTGCAAACACACACACAGTAGAGTTTGTGAAGCAATGTGCAGATTAACTTCAAGGACCTCTACTTATTCAATAATCCATGATTGCAGGGAATAAAAACCCCATAAGGTAGGGCTGGCCCAGTGGTGTGGTGGCTAAGTTGGCATGTTCCGCTTCGGCAGCCCAGGGCTCACAGGTTCAGATCCCAGGCACCGACCTAGCACCGCTCATCAAGCCATGCTGTGGCGGCATCCCACATAAAATACAGGAAGATTGGAACAGATGCTAGCTCAGGGCCAATCTTCCTCACAAAAAGCAAACAAACAAAAATCCCCTAAGGTGTTGATACTTCAGCAAGGTGTCTCAATGTAGCTCAAAGGAAGTTTCATGCTCTTGCTGTTTGCAGAATTGAAAGCAGGTAACATTGTGGACATTTGTTTTTTCAAATGAACATATGTGCATGATGTTTTTGTGTTTTAGTCTAAGAAAAAGGAAAGTCAAAATGACCAGGGAAGAGATGAAAATGGCCAGGACAATGGAGGGAGTCAGATGACCTTTGTTCTCAGTCTATCTTTATGCAGTTATGAAATTCTAACAAAGAGGGCTTATAACCAGAAGTCAAATGCCATCGTTATCATCTAGGATGATTTGGCCTTTGGCAAGCATTCGGAGCAGAAGCACCCTCCCCAGTTGCTTCAATGAGAGGTTACTGTGGAGCAGCAGGAGTAACTGCTGTGTCCAGATGATCAGGCCGTCAGCATGGTCAGGAAGCAGGGCACTGAGTTGGCCTCCCGCAGATTGCTCTTAATTATTGCACTTACAGAATGTTACTAGAACAGAAGAGAAGGCTCGGAGGATTTGAGAACACATGTACACACCAGGGATGCTGAGAAATAATTGCCTGTAGTCAAGCGCTGAGTGAATCCATCTTTCCCTTCACACCTACAAACGTTTCAGTGAAGGCTCAGCCTGTCTAACCCACTGCTCAAGCCAGGAAGTAGGAATAATCCTCGGCTTTCCTTCTCCATCATCCCCACATACAGTCAGTGAGCAAGTCTAATCAATTAAAACTCTTAAATATCCTCTGTCTCCATCAGCTTACCTCTAGTTCTCGCTGTCACATCCCCACGCAGACTAATGTCGTGTCCTAGGCCCACGCACAGTAATGTCGTGTCCTAGGCATGGCCTCACAACTGGCCACCTTGAAACTGGTTTTGTTTTCCTCTAATCCATTTGCAGTGGTTCAGAAGTCCATTTTTCATCCTGTCCCTGCAAAATTCACTAGTTTCATCTCCTTCCATTCCCTTACAATTTATGTGATATTTATGTGGATGTATTTCAGTTTTCAAATGTGTTATATACTTTTTTCAACTCTGAGTCTTTCTACATGCTTTCCCCAATTTGATGGGCTATTCCTTTTCAATTTAGCCAAAATATTACTCCTCCTTCAAGTCTTAACTTAGATGAAGTTGAAATATAGATAGTTTGAACTCCTCTGTGGAGGTTGCCTCCCTGCAGCGATGAAGGGAGGAGACTCCTAGAGCTTTACTGGGACCTCAATTAACATACTCATTTTTAACAATAAACTAGCTAGTGGATTTTAAAGTCTGCACTGTCCTATCAGAACTTTAATAGGTGAATGGTACATTTCCCTCATAGAATCACCTCAAACCACTTTTGTTCTGTCAAGCACACGAAACCTTAGCTGGGACTATTTATATGAAAATCAGAGTGGCTAAACAGATGGACTATACTACTATTTCTAGTTAATCATACTCCTTGTGTTAATTGTTTATACACGGCTTTAGGCGAACAGTATCAGAGAAGAATAATCCAGTCAAGGGTTATCAGAGTGGCTTTGGAATGGCTCACTATCTCTGGTTCTTAGCAGACAGCTTAGTTACAGAGGAAAACCACGGAGAAGCGCAGCACCCTTGTTCTCCAGGCTGAGGCTCCTCACCTCCAGTGACATAAAGAAGTCTAGCAAGTGCCTTAATAGGCTTCTCTCTCCCTCCTATTTCAGACTTCATTCCAAAAGCGAAACTTTTAATCGCCAGAACTAGAGCCCTGCCCAGCTCCGTGGTGTCACTTCACATGAGTTTCATGTGACCAGTCATCTCTGATGTTAATCACATGATTTTGCACAAGGACTTTTCTCAAGATCCAAAATACCATGAAAATCAAGTAATCTATGATAGCTCAAGTCTCAGATCTCCCCACTCTAAGAATTTTTTTGTTATTTTTGCTCTTTTCAGGAACAAAATTATACTGTTTGGTACACAGTTTAAAAGGAAGCAGACTTATACTTCTTCTGCAAACATCCTCTCCTGCAGTGGACCCACAATTTAGATTATTTTAATAGAGACAAAAAATTTAAAAAGGCAGTGCAGAAATTCACTGTACTGCATCTGTGTCATTTGGGGGGTGAGGGGCAGGAGGTCCCCATTGACTCCCAGTTGTGTTTTTACCATAAATGGGTATCAATTCTAACTCCTCTAACATCCACACAGTTTTCAATATGCAGAGTAATCTGAAACCAAGCGAGGTTTCCTTGGTTCCTCTTTTTCCTGGTGACCATTTTACATAGCTGTTGTGAGATGGTGAGCTCAGAAATTCCCCTCCTTGAGATCCTTTATCAGACATAATATCCCTCCCAACTTAGAAATGCGAGCAGGCCTATATATTTCCCATTCCTTGACTGTTCTGGCAATTTTCCCTGAAAGGGAGGAAAAGCCCTATAAAATTTCTATTGGCCCCCAAAGCAGAAACATCTGCTGGAGTCCTGAGCAGCCTCTTGGCACTGCTGCGCAGTCCCAGTCTGGAGCTGGTTACCCCTGCGGCACCAGCATGCGTGCACTCAGTGAGGAACGCCCGGAATGGCTTCTGGGAAGACTCATTATAAATAACGAGAACACGGACGAGAACAAAGAGGGAAAAGGTTCAGGCTTCTTTGGCCCGTGTATTTTATGAGTTTCACAAACTAAAATCATTAGACCACCAAACTGCTCAATTAGAAATCAAGATTTAAAAAAATCAGGCCATTGCTTTCTATAAATACAGCTGCTTGGCAAACGCAACTAAAAAGAGTGCCATTGTTGGTTGATTTATTTTTTCCTATCAGAAAATAATTGTTTGGTATTTTACGTGACCCTCTGGGAAAGGATCGGTTGCTCGCCTGTCTGTGAGTTGCCGATTGCACATTACCTCACCGTGGAGCCGGCAGTGAGCAGCATTTCCCTGCTTGAGTGCCCAGGCTTGTGTGCTCTTTGCAATAGTTTAACAGGTGCAAGTCAAGTCCTGCTAGGAACGCTTCTGCATGGCCAGGCGCTGAACTCTTTCCTAAGTTAATTCACTCCACCCGTGTACAGTAGAACTTTTACAAAATTTTTGGTATGCTGTCAATTCAATCAGTTACTTAATAGATGAAAATAACCCTACTTCTTTGCATCCTCCAGCAGCTCTGTCAATTTTATTATATTTCTACCATCCGTTTTTCGAATGTTAACAACTGACAGGGTCAAAATGTTCTCTGTCATTCTGATAAGATTTTCAGGGAAAAAATATGAGCAGATTAGATTTTAAAAGGCCTGATATAAAGATTTAGTTAGAATTTCAGTGTAGACCTAATAGGGACATAAGGAAAAGTTAAAAACTGGTGAGCTGTGAGCGAGTGTCTCAAGAACCAAGTTCACGGGGTAAGTGGAGGTGAGGTACTGCCAGAGACGGGAGTTCTCCAATTTGACTGCACCAGGAGCCCCTGGAGGCTTGTTAAACACAGATTGCTGGGCCTCCCCCTCTGGAGATTTTGATCCCCGTAGGTCTGGGTGGTGTATTTCTTACAGGTTCCCAAGTGCTACTCATGGAATTTTGCCACCCAATACTCTAAGAGAGTGGGAGGGAGGAGCCTGGGCAAAGCCTCAGAGTGTAGGAGGAAGGCTCTTCGGATAGCCAGGCCAATGGACCACCAACCAGTTTTCAATGAATCACAGGCTCATCTTCTTCTAACCTTGGGTGCCAAGTGCACCTTCACCTATAGCAGACCAAGCGAGGGCCATATTTTCCTACTAGGATAGTCTAAAGTGATTATTTGACCCAAGTGGTCTCCTTTTCACACCTATATGTCTATATTGCTGTACATATAATTTTCTTCAAATGTAGCTGTTTTGACAATTAATTGCTCTGATGACTTAGTAACTTTTAATTCTTTTTTTTTTGAGGAAGATTAGCCCTGAGCTAACATCCACCACCAATCCTCCTCTTTTTTGCTGATGAAGATTGGCCCGGAGCTAACATCTGAGTCCATCTTCCTCTACTTTATATGTGGGGTGCCTGCCACAGCATGGTTTGATAAGCAGTGCATAGGTCCCAACCCGGGTTCCGAACTGGCGAACCAGGCCTGAAAGTGGAGCACACAAATTTAACCACTACACCACTGGGCCAGCCCCTACTTTTACTTCTTTTCACATTAAAGTTGATTCTACCCCAGGACCATCCTCCGTCTCACTTAGAGATGTAAACACCACAGGTAAGTCTCTCCTTACAAATTAGTTTGATTTCCATCATGCACTGATATCAACTTCCCACTTGCATACTCCTAGAGCACCTCGCAGCTGCCTCATATGTTTCAGCTCATATGAGATTCACACCTGAGAGCAGTGTCCTCTGCCCTGTTCTCCACCAACACTCACCTACCTCTGAAACTTTCCCTCACTAACTCCCATGTTTCTACTTCTTTAATAAACCTCCAACAACTCTGCTCAACAGACGCGTGCGCAAATGTCTGCTTTGCCTGGAGTCTTTATTGACATTGCTTTAGTGAATTTCCCACCTACCTTGAAGAATAATTTTTATAATAACTTTTGTGCTAATATAAACATGGACTAAAAGCATTTCTTGATAACTCACATTCATCCTAATAAGCCTATATTTTAGTAGTTGATTATATCTCGACGGCTTATTAAAAGGACCACTGCAGCCAGCCCTGGTGGTCTAGTGGTTAAGATTTGGTGCTCTAGCCACCACGGCCTGGGTTTGTTTCCCAGGCAGGGAACCACAACCCCTGTCTGTCGATTGTCATCCTCTGGTGGCCGCCTATTGCTGTGATACTGAAAGCTATGCCATGGGTATTTCAAATATCAGCAGGGTCACCCATGGGGACAGATGTCAGTGGAGCTCCCAGACTTCCTGGCCACTCAATTCTGAGAAAAACAGCCAGGAAAACACTATGAATAGCAGCAGAGGATGGTGCAAAAAGACCTGGCAGGGTTTTGTTCTGCTGTATTCAGGGTTGCTAGGAGGTGGAATTGACTAGATGGCGCAAACAACAAAGGACCATGCAGTTTTTTAAAAAATTATTTTATTAAGGTCATATTGGTTTATAACATTGTGTAAACTTCAGGGGTACGTTTTTATATTTCAGCTTACAAAATATAGAAATAACTTATACAACTCAACCACAAAAAAATGAATAACCCAATCAAAAAATGCACAGAGATCTGAACATTTTTCCAAAGAAGATATACAGGTGGCCAACAGGTACACGAAAATGCAAATCAAAATTACAATGAGCTATCACCTCATACCTGTCAAAATGGCTACTTTTAAAAAGGACAAGAAATAACAAGTGTTGGAGAGGACTGCAAAAAAGGGAACCCTCATACATTGTTAGTGGGCAGGTAACTGGTGCAGCCACTATAGTAAACAGTATGGAGTTTTCTCAAACAATGAAAAATAGAACTACCATATGATCCAGCAATCCTACTTCTGGATATTTATCCAAAGAATATGAAAACACTAATTCAAAAAGATATATGCACCCCTATGTTCATTGCAGTATTATTCACAATATCCAAGACTTGGAAGCAACCCAAGTGCCCATCAATGGATGAATGGATAAAGAAGGTGTGGTATATGACTCAGCAATAAAAAAGACAAAATTGTGCCATTTCTGACAACATGGATGGACCTTGAGGGTATTATGCTGAGTGAAATAAGACAGACAGAGACAAATACCATATGATTTCACTCATATGTGGAAGATAAACAAACACATGGATAAGGAGAACAGACTGGTGGTCACCAGAGGGGAAAGGAGTCGGGAGAAGGTGAAAAGGGTAAATGGTCACAGGTGTACAGTGACAGATAAACGCTAGACTATTGATGATGAACACGACACAGGACCATGGTGATTTTTCAGTTGCTATACTAAATGGCTCCAGGCCAAGACCAGTACCTGAGTATTTGCATCTTTTAATCTTTAACATTTTGAGTTAAATTTAAACCTACAAAAAAGTTGCAGAATAGTTTAAAGTCTCCTTATGCCCCTCTCCCTGCTTCCCCTAATGTTACTGTCTTACGTAATCAAGTCATTAACTATAGTGACTGCACATAATGTAAATACAAGGCGGCATCAACAAAGACCTTCTACAGTGTACACTGATCTCTTTTGACATTGCAGAAGTGACTTTGGATGAAACTGAATGATCAGTTCAAAGATCCTACATTGTTTGCAAGTGCCAGGAGTAAATTTCACTCCACACTAATTTTCTCAAGCAGTGTAAAGATAACTCCCAACTCCCCCTCTTCAAGGTATGTGAATTATTATCTCAGGCATGTTTTAAGGCTGTTCCCCTTTTCCTTCCTATTACAGTGGCCTATACATTTAAATAAACTTTTGCGGTGTTAAAGGAAATGAGGACAGGAACTTCATCATTCAGTGCAGCATGAGAGCCCCTGCAGTGCCCATCCCCTGTGCTGAGGGTCCAGCGTGGACAGTTGGCTCTGCTCTGCAGGTGCGAAGCCTGGACACAGCAGACGTCGCGGAGGCTGGAAGCAGCACCTTGCATCCCGACTCCCTCCGTGCCTCTTGCAGCTGCTGCTCTCCTAAGTCCTGGCCCCTCTCGCTGGGGTGCCACGAGGTAGTGCAGGGCTAATCTTGATGTGGGCCCGCGAAACTCCTGTCTCCCTCCACATGGAGGCGTCTCTCCTTCCCTCTCTACTTCTCCAATGATCCCCTTCAATCCTCTCCTCTTCACAACGCATCCCCCTTCTTAAGGATCCACAGAGAGCTTTGTGCTCAATAAACTAAAACAGAAAGCTCTTCTCTCATCCCCAGGACATCATTGGGAAATGATGTGATAAACTCACTTCAGGTTTTTCCTCATAACATACCTGTAATCTATGCATCTTCAAAGGCTACATTACATTAATAGGAACATTAAGTATGTTAAATTATATTAGTCCCTGAGAGATTCTGTAGATAATTTGTTTAAAAAGAAATGTTCTACGTTTTAAATTTCCAAACCCATACAGAAGAAAAAGAGGATTCATGTTAAATTTTCAAACTTTTGGCTTAGTGGACAGGAAGGAGGGAAGAAAGAAAGCATGGCATTATGGAGAGGGAAGGTAGCAGGCATACCATTGGCCTAGAGGACATCACATATTAAAAGAACCCAGAAGCCTCCAAATCTCTGCCAACAGAGCTGTCCCATATAGCATGTTGCTGTGTGTTAATATTTAACCTTGTCTTCATTTTATAGACAAGACAGTCATTAATTTATTTACTTCAGGTTTGGCAAATATGGGGAAATACTTGCAACCCTTCTTTATTCACAGCAGTCTGCAGTGTGGAATCCTAGGGAACTCTCAAAGCCTTCTCAGGACGATGCTCTGAACACCCACCATTTGTGGACTGGAGTTCATAATTGGCCCTGCCGGATCTCTGTGTTTGCCGTGAGGAAGGCTTCCTCATTTTAGTGGATGCTTCATACATTGGCATTGTATTACTTAGGTTAAATCAAAATGTTATAATGAATACAATGTATAACATTATGTATTATATAATATAATAAATACACTCAGAATTATATATTGCTGGAATATAATAGAGGTTTCTTTCCTTCTTAAGGTAACAGTCCAAGGTATTTATTTCTAGTTGATGAGGTGCATTACTAGTATTATTCAATGACCCAGGCTCTTTACACTTTGTGGCTCCCCTCCAATTGCTACTGTCTCATTGTCATCTTCAGTCAGCCAGTAAAAGAGGAGAGAGAACGTAGAGGAACAAATATCCATCTTAAAAGCTTTGTCTCAGAGATGACTCACATCACTTCCTCTCACATTTTATTGATGAGATCCAGTCATGTGGACTCATTTAGCTACAAGAGAGCCTGGAAAATGTATTTTAGCCATGATTCCAGCCACAGTCCCACCTGTACGGAAGGAAAGGGTGGATTTGGGTGGGGGCTAGTTGTCTCTCCAACAGGTGTCACTGTCCTCTGACAGCAATTGCAGGCACTAATTTGAGAAGACAGTGTACTCTCCATCTTCTTGCACATCTTATTGGAGTATAGTTCTGGTTCAAGGGTTTAGACAGTTGCGAAACAAGCATGGGGACATATTTGGAGATATGCAAAAAGATAAGATGAGTTAATCTCTTTCATACAAGCAAATACATCACTGTGATATAGTGTCAAAATGTTACCCTTTTGAATACATGGGAGCAACAATTATTTATTTTCTAAAAATTAGACACAAATTAAACTTCCAAATTTGCAATAGACTATTAGATATTTGAAAACATTGGAAAAAGTTTCAATGTTTTCAATAACTTATAGTAGATTTTGTATTTTTATACATTTTAACAAATTTAGTGATGTTTATCACTGCAAACAACAGGAGTAGAGCTAAAGGAAAAATTTGTTTTATTTTTATGTTAAACTCTAAACACATACAATGTTGATTATTTTCCATTTTCAATTCCACGTGTTCTCACATTTGCATCTCAGGACATTAGAATGGGACGGATGCAGTGACATTTTCAAAGCCAAGAAAGCCATTATCTGAGAAACACCTGGCCACATGGAAGTCCAGAAATAATTATAAATACAGGAGTCACATGCCTGTATTGGTAGAAAAGACTGGAAAGGAATACAGGAATAGTATATTATTTATTCAAGTTCATCAAGATCTGTGTAGTTGTGGGCTGCGGGTGTGTGCAAAGCCTCAGACAGCATAGAAATGACATCTCATAGCCTTTCCCCATCCTGTCTGCTCTCCCAGGCCTTCTATTGGGTTACAAAGTACAAACCACATGCAAACACACACAAACAGAGAAATGCAGTCAAGCTTTATATCAAAATCATAATATACACTGGAAAACTCAGCTGCTAATATATCATTGCACATAGAACTAGAAAACTACCAAAAATTTCCAAAATTGCATTCTATGCTCTATTCTTCCATTTGCCTATAACTATAAGTCTTTCCTCATCCAGCAGCACAATCTAAGTGATCTTTTAAGTCTCTCAAGAAGGAAAAGGCAACCAGTTTTAGCCTAGTATTCTTCATTATTTGATTATAATTGTAACCAATGATAATATTGGTTGTAATTATGAAATAATCTACACAAAATGATTTTTCTTAGAACTATGTGTACATAAAAGCCTCAATCAGTATCTAGCCAGCATAGAGAAGGTACTTGATAAATGTCAACAGCTATTAAATATGGGAAAATATTTATAAAAATAGGATGAGTATATTAGTTGTATTTTCAAATCCATATTAAGAATGTAAAGGCGAACTCCAATATTTGTTTATGGAAGAGCAACAGGAATGATGATTCACGTACAAGTGGTTCCCTGTCTATTTGCTACACCTCTGCCCCCTTAGGAAATGAAACATACCCTAACTTAGGACGTGAGAACCCTGCCAGCATGGAACACATGAAGCTTCGTCAAAATGCTTTTGGAGTCCACGAAATGCTCTGCTCCGAGGGAGCCACACCAGAAGCAATTACTAAATACTGGGGAGATAAATGTAGCTGTTAATCCTGCTCACCTGCGCTCCCCTCTGCACTGATCCAACAGATGATGCTTTGTAACGGCGAGACCTCAGCGCCCGCCCACCTGTAATTTACTGGGAAATCAGCCAAGTACCAGGATAGCTCCGTCACCAGCAGCGAGGTACACACAGAGTCAATCTTTGTCATTTCGCAGGTGACGCCTTCATCCAGAATTCATCCTCAGCACCTGTGTTGCCCTCGGCCCGTGATATGCGAATTGAACGCCCCTGTGGGCATATGCCTCTTCCTGTTCAAAGACTCTGGGTTTATGTAGTATTATATCGTTTTTAAAAGAAATGTAAGTATGTGCTATTTTGGCACAATGTGTGTCTGCTCAGTTTACGCTTCAGGAGAGTAAACCATATTATGTATTTTCCCTTGGTTAGTGTTTTTTATACACTATTTAAACTTTATCTAAGGATGGAGCCTTCAGAGACATTTTAAACACTAGAATAAGCACATAACTGCTTATTCAGCTGCAGGAGAAAGGCTATCAGGTTGCTTCTGCGGTGCACTCTAGGGAAAAAATCATTACGGGACAAGTATTTCAGTTGTCATGGAGCCTTTACAGTGACTTTGTAGTTTCATTTATTGGATAGTAATCAGGCTTTATTTGCCTAGAAATATTCTCACCATAAACTAGCACTGTAGAAGAAGAGATATTTTTTATTGTTATATCTTTAATATTTTATCATGGAATGAGTGTAAGAATCCAGGAACAATAAACAAGGAAGCACCAGAAGCAGCAGAAAAATTCCAAACCAAAACGAGACTTCAAAGTCCAGTGGGCATGCTAATATTTTGTGAAAATTTAACATATACTTAGTGAGTGTCTCAGGACAAACAAAATAGATATAAATAGAGTGGAGTCTTTCTAAAGCATCGAGGATGATGTAAGATCAATTCTCTTTCTGAAGACTGTGTCTATGAATAGGCAATACTCTCATCATTAAACTAAGATTCCAAAATCATGAGATAGGCTAATGTGTGTGTGTGTGTGTGTGTGTATTTGAAAGACTTTCATCCAGATTCACTGCCAGTGTTACTTGGAAACTTTTAATATTTCTACCTTTTTTTTCCTTCTAGAGCTGTTTTACTTTTCCCCTAAGAAAAATTAAAGTTATTCTTTAATCCACTTTACATTAATTTATCTGATCCTTTCCTTTTAACTGTGAAATCACTGAAGTAGCAAGTTCTTCGTAACTTCGCATTCACACACTTCCATGGAGATTTCAGTAGTTTCATGAAAAAAAAACAAATATGGTGATCTGAATTCGATAAACTTCACCTTGGAAACAAACCTGTGTAGTCTAAATGGAGTTTGTGAGAACAACCTTTGGAACATGTCCACACATCTTAGTCAGCACAGGCTGAGTTCCACTGCAGGAACAGAGACTGCTGCATTACAGTGGCTACAGCAACATGAAGACGTATTTCTCTGAGTCACTCAGAGCTCAGCTGGGCTCTGTGCCCAGCAGCGCTCCTGTCAGGGTGGAACCATCAGGGCAGGAAGGTGACTCTGCTCCTCAGAAAGGGTCTGTGAATGATGATAACCTGCATGACATTTACTCTACTTTTGCTACAATTATTTCATTAGAAACACATATTCTGTATTTATAAATAAGTACATGGAGGAGTATAAATTATTCTTCTTTGAGAAACTCACTGGTTGATTATTTAAAAACTCATCTATAGAAACTGTACTAAGAATCCGTGCTGACTCACACGTACCACAGAGAAACACAGTGTGTGGAAGGCAGAGGAGTGTGCACTAGAAATCTTGAGAACAGCAGAAAAGTTTGTAAGTACTATATAAATCGGTGGGAATATGTGTGTGAAATCGATTTAAGTTAAAACAGCAAGAATTAAATTCCAATTTCAATCTAATATTTTTAAAATTCCAAGATATCTAATCATTTTATATCTAAACTTTTTTCGTAAATGCAACAATCAACAGTTTTCAATCCAGTCTGTGAGGAGCTTAGAAGTGGCTTCTCCATCCTAATAACAAATAAAAACCTGAGCAAACTGAAAACTCAACAACTCTTCTTACATGTGTCAAAGAAGTGAGCTCACAGAGCAAAACGCTGCCCCCAAAATTGGAGAGACAGGACAGCAGATTCAGAGAATCAGAAGCAGAGCAGAAAGCCCCAAGCAGGAACCTCCACTGGAACCAGCACTCGGGTAGCAGACCTGAACGATAACTGATAAACTGCTGGAGGTTCAGTGTGGACAAGGTGAGGGGTAAAAACTCCCAGGGGACCTGGTCCCAGCAGCCCAGCACCCTTCTGTGAGTTTCACCTCCAGGAGGTGGAACAGGTGCTTACAGGAGATATCAGAGGAAAATTCTCTCATTCTTCTGTCAGGGGAGGAGAAAAGAATCATTTTAGGGTACTCCAGAGCATTCCGTTCTTCTTAGCAAGGACTGCCCTCAAGGAAACTAGTTTTCCAGAGGCTAAACTGTTGGGTTTATCAGAGCGTAACTGACCTGGGGTGGAAAATACCCAACTCCAGCCCCTCTAACCTTCCTGGCCCACCTAAAGAGGCAAAAAATCAAGAAGCACCTGTGGAGTTCACAGTTCAGAGGTTTGGACTGACTAAAATACTAATTATAGTCTTTATCAAAGGACTTGAGAATGCTTCCCCTCCCTCCACACCTCCCAACCGCATTACTCAAGGACTGTTTACAGCAGTATCTTTTACCCAGTACATCATGTCTGACTATAACAAAAAATTATAAGACACACTAAAGTACAAGTTGAAGAGGGGCCAGCTCTGTGGTGTAGTGGTTAAGTTTGGCATGCTCCACTTCAGCGGCCCAGGTTCACAGGTGCAGATCCCAGGCATGGACCTGCACCACTCATCAGCCATGCTGTGGTAGCAACCCACATACAAAATAGAGGAAGATTGGCATGGATGTTAGCTCAGAGCTAATCTTCCTCAAGCAAAAAAAGAGGAAGATTGTCAACAGATGTGAATCTTCCCCAGCAAAAAAAAAAAACGTTTAAAGAGACAGAGCCAGCATCAGAACCAGACATAGTGAAGACGTAAAAATTATCAGACTTGGAGTTTAAAAGAACTATGATGGAGATGGTAAGGGCTTTAATGGATAAAGTAGACAGCATGCAAGAACAGATAGACAATGTAAGCAAAAATGGAAATTCTAAGAAAGAACAAAAGAGAAATACTAGAGATCAAAAACACTGTAACAGAAATAAAAATTGCCTTTGATGGGCTCATTAGTAGACTGGATATGGCTGAGAAAAGAATCTCTGAGCTTGAGGATATGTCAGTAGAAAGTTCCTAGCTAAAAAGGTAAAGAGAATACAGACTGAAAGAAACAGAAGAGGAAATCTGAAGACTGTGGGACAGCTACAGATGTGTAACATACATGGACTGGGAATGCAAGAAGGAGACGAAAGAGATAAAGGAACAAAAGAAATATTTGAGACAACAACGATGAAGAATTCCCCCCAATTAATGTCAGCCACCAAACCACAGTTCCAGGTAGCTCAGAAAGCACCACACAGGATAAATGCCAAAAAAGCTCACTATGTGTACCACATGCAAATTGAAGATAATCAAGGATTAGAAAAAAATCTTGAAAGAAGCAAGACGTTACCTATACAGGATCAAAGATAAGAATTACATCCTACTTCTCCTCCGAAACGATGGAAGCAAGAAGAGAGTGGAGTGAAATATTTAATGTTGAGAGAAACAAAACCTACCTAAAATTCTGTATTTGGGGAAATTGTCTTTGAAAATTGAAGGAGAAATAAAGACTATCTCAGACAAACAAATATTGACAGAATTTGCTGTCAGTATATCTGTCTTGCAAGAAATGTTAAAAGAAGTTGTTCAGCAAGAAGGAGAATGAAATAATAGGTCAGAAACTCAGAGGTACATAAAGAAAGCAAGAGCAGGGCTGGCCCGGTGGCCCAGCGGTTAAGTTCACGCACACTGCTTCGGCGGGTTCAGATCCCGCGTGGGGACCTACGCACTGCTTATCCGGCCACCTTGTGGCAGGTGCCCCATATAAGTGGAGGAAGATGGGCACAGATGTTAGGTCAGGGCCAGTCTTCGTCAGGAAAAAGAGGAGGACTGGCAACAGATGTTAGCTCAGGGCTAATCTTCCTCAAAAAAAAAAAAAAGGAAAAACACTGAAGAAAAGATAAGTGAAGGTAAAATAAAACGTTTTGTTTTTCTTATTCTTAATTGATCTAACAGATAACACTCTGCTTAAAATAATAATACAAATAATGTATTTGATTATATACGCTTATGTACATATCATATATATTATATATGTACTTATGTATGCTTATATATAAGGAAAATGAATGACAGCAATGATACAAGGAATGAGAGGGAGGAATTAGGATATTTTGTTATTATAAGTACACACTCTACCTGTGAGGGTATAGTGTCATTTGAAAGTGGATTTGGATTAGCTGAAATGCATATTGAAAACTCTGAAGCAACAACTAAAAGAATTTTTTAAAGAAATGTAACAAATATGCTAAGAAAGGAGAGAAAATGGAATCATAAAATGCTTAATAAAACCACAAAAGGTAGAAAAAGGAATGGAGGACAAAAATAGGAACAAAAAACAAAGGCAATGGTAGAAAATACTAACCAATATGGTAGATATTAATCTGACTGTATCAATAATCACTTTGAACATCAATGGTCTAAAGAAACCAATTAATAGAAATTTTCAGAGTAGATCAAAAAACCAACTATATGAACCAACTATATGTTGTCTATGAGAAACCACTTTAAATATAAAGACATATACAGTCATGTGTCACTTAATGACAGGGACACATCCTGAGAAATGCCTTGTTAGGTGACTTTATTATTGTACAAACATCATAGAGTGCACTTACACAAACCTAGATGGTATAGCCTGCTACACGCTCAGGCCATATGATACTAATCTTATGGGATCACCATTGCATACTCAGTCCATAGTTGACCAAAATGTCATTATGCAGCTCATGACTATATAACTTAAAAGCAAATGGATGGAGAAAAATGTACCAACATAACACTAATCAAAAGAGAGAAGGAGTAACTGTATTAAATTCAGAGAGAGAAGATTTCATCAGGTATAAAGAAGGGCAAAACATAATGATAAAGAGGTCATTCTCCAAGAGGACATAGCAATCCTTAAAGTGTGTGAGCTTAACAACAGAGGGCCAAACTATGTCAGACAAAAATGGATAGAACTGCAAGGAGAAGTAAATAAATCCACTACCATTATTGGGAGCTTCAATACTCCCCTATCAGAAATGGACAGATCCAGGAGATAAAACAGGAAGGGCATAGTTGAACTCAGCCACACCATGAATCAACTTGATATAATTGTTATCTATAGACTGCTTCATGTAACAACAGCAGAACATACATTTTTCTCAAGCTCACAAGGAAGAGTCGCCAAGATAGATCACATTCTGGGCCATAAAATATACCTCAACAAATTTGGAAAAATAAAAGTCATACAATGTCTGCTGTCAGATCACAATCAAATTAAACTAGAAATCAATTACAGAAAGATAGATGGGAAAATCCCAAACTACATGGAGATTAAATAACATATTTCTAAATAATATGAGTCAAAGATTTCAAGAGAAGTTTAAAAATATTTTGAACTACCGACACATAGATCAGTGGAACAGAATTGAGATCCCAGAAGTAAACCCACACATTTATGGACAGCTAATATTCCACATGGGAGCCAACAGCATACGATGGAGAAAGGAGAGTCTCTTCAATAAATGGCGTTGGGAAAATTGGACAGCCACATGCAAAAGAATGAAAGTAGACCATTCCCTTACACCATGGACAAAAATCAACTCAAAATGGATTCAAGACTTGAATGTAAGATCCAAAACCATGAGACTTCTAGAATAAAACATAGGCAGTACACTCTATGACATTGGTCTGAGCAGCATATTTTCAAATCCCACGTCTGACCGGGCAAGGGAAACAAAAGAAAAAAATGAACAAACGGGACTACATCAAACTAAAAAGCTTCTGCACAGCAAAGGAAACCATTAACAAAACGAAAAGACAATGTAACAATTGGGAGAAGATATTTGCAAACCATATATCTGATAAGGGATTAATATCCAAAATATACAAAGAACTCATACAGCTCAACAACAAAAAACCAACAATCCAATTAGAAAATGGGCAAAAGATCTGAACAGAGATTTCTCCAAAGAAGATATATGGATGGCCAACAAGCATATGAAAAGATGCTTAACATCATTAGCTATCAGGGAATTGCAAATCAAAACTACAATGAGGTATCACCTCACTCTGGTCAGAATGGCTATAATTAACAAGACAGGAAACAACAAATGTTGGAGAGGATGTGGAGAGAAGGGAACACTTGTTCACTGCTAGCCAGAGTGCAAACTGGTGCAGCCACTATGGAAAGCAGTATGGAGTATCCTCAGAAAATTAAAAATAGATCTACCATATGACCCAGCTATCCCATTGCTGGGTATTTATCCAAATAACTTGAAAACACAAAAGCATAAAGATACTTGTACCCCTATGTTCGTTGCAGCCTTATACACAGTAGCCAAGACATAGAAGCAATCTAGGTGCCCATCAAGGGACGAATGGATAAAGAAGATGTGGTATTATACATGATGGACTACTACTCGACCATAAGAAATTATGAAATCCAGCCATTTGGGACAACATGGATGGACCTTGAGGGTATTATGCTGAGTGAAATAAGTCAGATGGAGAAAATCAGATACCATATGATCTCAATCATAAGTAGAAGATAAAAACAACGATAAAAAACACACAGCACTGGAGATTGGATTGGTGGTTACCATAGGGGAAGGGGGAGCGGGGGAGGGAAAAAAGGAGTGATTAGGCTCACATGTGAGGGGATGGACTCTAATTAGTTTTCGGGTGGTAAACATGATGTAATGTACATAGAATTCGAAATATGATGTACATCCAAAAATAAAAAAAGTTAAAAAAACATTTTGAACTAAATGAAAATAAAAACACAACTTATCAAAATTTTGGGGATCCAGTGAAGGCAATATTTAGAGGGAAATTTATAGCATTGAATGCATATATTAAAAAGGAGGAAAGATGTAAAATCAAAAATCTGTTTCCACCTTAGGAAACCAGAAAAAGAAGAGAAAATTAAATCCAAAGTAAGAAGAAGCAAAGAAATAGTAGAAATTAGAGATGAAATCAATAAAATTGATTTCTAAAAAACAAAGTCTATTTAAAAAAGTAATGATCACATATGACTGTTTTCTAAAGAATTTCTAAAGATATTTCTAAAGGTAAAGGCAAGATGCTTCTTAATTTGAAAATCTAAAATTCTCATTTAAATACTAAAATTTCATTTATAAATATTTAATTTAATGTTTAAATATTAATATAGGCACTATATGATCTATAAAATCTCTTTTAAGAAATGTAATTATCATCTAGTTAAGTTTGGGCATAATTAATATTCAGAATTATAAATTGACACAATTAGATCTTAATCCACTAGATTTCGCTTAGGTTTTCTGCCTAACAAGTCACTGCAATAATCACTTTAACACCCACCATCTTCTTGCTCACAGGTTTTTAGGTAAAGAATTAGGGCAGGCTCAGTAGGGACAGCTGCTCTCCATTCCACCTGTCATTGGCTCTCACGGCTCAGTTAGAGATTGAGGATTCAAGACCTTACTCACATGCCTAGCACCTTGATGAAGGTTGTCAGCCAGGATTCTTGGGTTTTTCCTCCATGTAGCCCCACTATGTTCTCTCTCATTCTGCAGGGCTTCTTTCTCTAAGAGGTTTGTCTGGACTTCTCTACATGGAAGCTCAAAGTAGCAAGTAAGCAAAAGCAGAAACTACCAGGTCTCTTATTTGAAACACACAATGTCACTTCCAGCAGATTTTACTTGCCAAAGCAAGTCGAATGCTCATCTCAGAACAGAGTGGAGGGGAATCAGTCCTCTTTTGGGGGAAAGAGGCACACGTGCAGGGAGAGAAGGAATTGTTGACAATCACTGCATATGGTGGAATTATCATACAGTTAGATTTCAGGCAGTCTTTGCCTTACTCCAAGGACCCTTGACTTCAGCCAAAATAAGGATGAAATGTGCTAATTAGTGATTATAGTGTGCTGCTTAAAGCTTGAAACTCCTCTGGAAGTATGTGGTCTAATTGGTCTACATTGTTTAGGAATCTACAGATAACTTACACCCAGTTAAACCTCTTCCACAGCCTGGTGTGGCTACGTGACCCATGGGGTGTAAAAGACCTGCCGGAGACTTTTGCCCAAGTTCTCCTGAAACCAAGATTCCTCCCACATATCTGCATGGCTCACCATCCAGACACAAAGTGCATCCTGTGTGACCAAGAAGGGAGCTGGAGAGCTGCACCTGGAAAGCTTGCCTGCAATTTCTTTTTCCTTTTTTACCATACTATTCACTTTTATTAAAGGCTTACATTAGTATATTCAGTGGAGTCTTGCGAGTCCCTCCAATTATCTAACCGTGCATAACCATTTTAGACAATCTTTTACAATTCACTATAAAAAAAGGAAAAAGTATAATCCCTTCATTTACAAAAAACACACACAAAAGTTAGTCCCTAGTGAACCACTTATAATCTAACAACAAATTTTGGGTTTAAAACTAAAGTTTTCTTTTTCTATTAGATGGGAGGGGTCAGAAGTACCTACTTTTTTTACAAATACTAATTTTACTACTGTTGATACTATAAATAATAATCATAATGGCTAAAATTTATTGAGTGTTTACCATAGGCCAAGAATTTAAATCCACTATATCACATATTTCTCACAAAAATATTATGATATATTATTTATGAAATCATTAACACTATATATAAATTCTACATCCATATTAATGTTCTCCAAATACATTTTACAGTGTACCTATATATATTAAATATGTTATCCATTGTCTTTGATAGTGTTTGTATTTATCAGACTAGTAGACTTTGTAAACTTTTCTTTTCCAAACCACGTTAACATA
Organism: Equus quagga; assembly: GCF_021613505.1. Classification (NCBI taxonomy): domain Eukaryota; kingdom Metazoa; phylum Chordata; class Mammalia; order Perissodactyla; family Equidae; genus Equus; species Equus quagga. The sequence goes on along the minus strand of NC_060287.1, from coordinate 495,151 downwards.
GGATATTTCTGAAACATGTTTCCTTTTAGACCATTTGATAGAACAGTTAACTTGTTCCTTTAGAATATGTTTCTGCATAATTCATTTCACTTTCCCCGGATATATTTTACCCAAACTATCTTCTTCCACGCCTGTCGTTATGCGGTATCCACTGGAATGTTACTGTTCAGCTCTGCTCTCCGTGGCAGCCCTGATTTCAGGAATGCAGGGAGAGGCCCACACCTCAAGAAAGTTGAACTCCCTCAGGCTCCATTCTTCCTTGATCAGAGGGCTCTCTCTTTTACAGTGCCTTTAAACCAAGATCTCATTTTCCTTATACTCATCTTAAAAAGAATACATTTACCCCATTTCTCAACACATTTTGTATTGAATCGGACTCCAACTTTCCCTGGGGCTGGATATTTTTGTCTCCCCTTGAATTTTCAGGCACCCTGTTTTTCAGAAGAACCCCTTTAGTTATGAAGGTTTCTTGTATCTTCCTGGGAGAAATCGGTGTGTCCTGGAATTTATGACAAAAGCCCCTCACTCAAAAAAATATCAGTGAAAGAAGATCAGGTCAAACACAGCAAACATTACACAGAAAATGGACAAAACTAAGGAAGGAATCCATTGGCTCAATAACAAAAGGCCTAGACCAATAGAAAGAACTAGGACTCTGGAGAAATAGCTGATTCTAGGGCTAAGGCAAGAAATATACAGGATGAGCCTGGAGCATCTCATCATGTCATGAAATAAACAAGTTTGCAAAACACACACAAACACACATGCACATACCCGTTGATGAGAGTATGTTAAATGGACACAGGAGTCACCTGAAAGTGTTCTCAATGGCCAACCTTGGAACAAGGTGAGCAATATTATTAATAAAATAAATATGAGCGACTTCATACTGATATAAATAAATGATGAATAAATACATAAGTGGAGATGAGACACATCTCCCATGCCAAAGAATCCCAAATAATTTACGTAGTTACTGCACCCTCAAGGAGACTGAGCATAACTCCTCACTTCTTAGGTGGGGGCTGTGCCATAGTGACATCTTTCCAAAGAATATGGAGCTGGGGAACTTTATAGTGGAGAAAGCTGACAAACACTACCTCAGCCAAGTGACAAAGGTCAGCATTAACAAGGATAACTGATAAGTCATACTGATAATACGGACCCTTGATGAGATGTGAAAAAAATGACAGCTTGTCTTTATAGTCTTGCTACCCAAAATCCATAGCTTCAATCTAAACATGATAAAAACATCAGACAAATCTCAAGAGGGACATTTTACAAAATACCTGCCCAAGACTCCTCAAAACTGTCAATGCAGTGAAAATCAAGGAAAGTCTGAGAAATTGTCACAGCCAAGACGAGTCTAAGAAGACATAATACATAAGACACACAAGTAATACATTATCCTGGATGAGATCCTGAAACAGAAAAGGAACATTGAGTGAAAACTAAGGAAATCTGAATAAAATATGGACTTGACAATTACAGTGCATCAATATTGTTTTTTTAATTGTAACAAATACACTATACTAATGTAAGATGTTACTAACAGGGGAAACTGGGTGTAAGGATTATGGAATCTCTGTACTATCTTCACAGTTTTTCTGTAAATTTAAAAATATTCTAAAAATCTAAGTTTATTAAAAAATTGAAAAGCTCAACACTGATTGAAGTGCTTAGAACAGAGGAGGAAATCATCTTTCAATTCCTAAAGATAGACTAAACAATGAGTAAAAAAAAAAAATCCTAAAATCAATCCAAAATTGAGAAGATCCAAAAAAAATCTATGTCTGTGAGTAAAAGTTTGGAGACATTTCAGTTGTTCTAGTTCATGCCTTTGTGAAAGTTACAAGTCAAAACACCACCAATACTAAAATAGCTATAAAAAATCTATAAATTTATAAAGAATTCCATTGTGGGTGTTATGAAGAAAGGATGTAGGACCTAGGCTGAAGTGCCTTTCACTGGGCACATCTGGAAAACTTTTGATAGTGAAAAAGAAAATTGATGGCTTCAAAAATTTAATGGTTTGAAAATATTGAATAGATAAAAATCCTCAAATCCATAGTAGTATTCAGAGAGAGAGCAAAGGAAGGCAAAAGAGAAGGAAGGAAGAAAAGAACACAAAAGACATTGAAAATAGAGTAGATCATAGTCTATCAACTGTTAAACAATAAAAGGAAAGTCTGTAAACTTAAATACAGAAAAACAGAAAGCCCCTTATTAGGCAAAAATAATTAGGAATCTAAGGATGTGTTGGTAGACAGAATAATGAAAAATATTAAAATTAGGTTGTAGTATAACATGCAAAGCAAACAATAAGAACACAGAAGACTTAAATGGAAAAGCAATAACTAATAAAATGTTATTTGCAAAAATTGAAAAATATCTTTGAAATGATTGACTAATATTCATAAAAATTGGTCATGTGCTCAGTCATAAAAAGACAAAATCACAAATAGGAAATTCTAAAGCCCACATTCAATGCTCACAGCACAATAAAAATTAACAACACAATTATAAACAAGAAACTCATGTTCATTTCAAAACTTCAGAATAATTTTTTAAAGAGCTTTTGAATCATAAATAAAATTTTAAAAGCTTAAATCAGTGTACTTTGAAAATAACAAGGTGTGTAAACTTATGCAATCAAATTTAACCAAAGTCATATTTAGAGGTTAAGTGATAGCATTAATATGCCATAATTACCAAAATTAAAATTTATTTAATTAATTAGTAGTTTCAGAATTTGGGGAAAAAATAAATAAAATGAAACAACCAGGCTGCTGGAGAACACAAAGTTCTTATAGTCTTTTCACATTTTGTGCTTTAAAATGTTAGCTCTGCATTTATGTCAATTTCCTTGAGAGTTTTGTGGGGTTATTAAAGAAAAAAATCCTAAGCATTTAATATAAGACTCAAATCATAAAATATATTTCCTTGGGAGACAATTTTAGTGACAGCAAGGGAGACTATATATCTATCAAGGATCTTTCATTCCATTGATGTTATTAGAAAAAAAACATGGTATTTATTTAGAAGAAAAACTATTTTTAAGAAAATAAAAATAATTGCTTTTCAGTTTCTTTGGCCATGTGATGTTTCATATACCTTTGCCTCCAGGAGTAACATATATCAAGGATTTTAAAAATTGAGTGAAAATACAACATGCCAACCCAGTCCATATCTACCAAAGGCAGTAATCTAAAAGGAAGTCTAGATTCTCTCTTTTCCCAGCATAAGAAAAATGCCATACTTATTTGAACTGGTTTCTAAAACAGCAGGAATAAGTCTAAATGAATTCACATTTTCAAAACAAAGAGGACTTTTAAAAATTAAATGTGTCATAAAAATTAGAAAAGAAAATTTTTCATAATTTCAATCGCTTAACTCAAACACTAAATACAAAACTTGTAAGAATTTTAAGTGCTATAGAATACTGTCAGAATTATAAAGGAAGGTGAGCAAACATCAAGGGATTTTGCAGTTTATCTTAAGAAAATGTAAAATCTCTTTGGTCTAGATATCAGAGCACAGCCAATTTTAGGTGTCTATACTTCCCTTCTTTGAAGTAATTCTCCATTTTGAAAAATACAGATAGACGCACAAAGACAGTGGAAGTAAGCGCAATTTAACAACAAGAACTTGATGGTTTTGTACTTGATCAATTCTCGTCTTATAAAATGATTTAGGAAAGGCTTATTTTAAACATTTACCTATAAAGATTGGAATTAGCATTTCAAGTAAATGCTAAAACAAAATATACCTTGTGCACACAAACAGGAAGAGAGTTGACAGTCTCAAAAGAAACGATGCAGAAGCCCACCAGTCATACTAACTTGAATTCACAGGTCGGAGTAGTACCTTAATCAAATGATGTGGCTCTACACTGTAGCCAACGCACAATGAAACACAGAATTCCTCGAGGGGTTAGCTAACTGCCAGCACATGATGACTGGGTTCTAGCAAATAAAGCTGCTGCATAGAAGGCAATGGGCAATCCCCTTTATTACAGGCAAAAAAAGCAAAAAGCACAGACTCCTCGGGTGCAAACCAGCAGAACTAGAAATGGAGGGACTTGAGGAGGATTGGGGTTAGCTTCACCTTTCATAAGGAAACTCGAGCCTTTGAAAGATTCTCTATAATGTTCTTTTTGACTTATTTTCCAATTAATATGTACTCAGTAAACAAGTATTATATTCCTAGGGCAAATTAGTTCTGCAGACTAAATTCAGAAAAATTGACAAGAGGGCATTGATATTCGCCTTGGCTTGACTAAACTTAAGACACATTTCTTCCTGACTGTAGGTTCCTTTTTGTTACAGCTTTTACTTTAGAAAATTGGCAATTGTAAATACTTTTATCCCCTTTTTGCTATGAAATTTTCCCCTACATACCTGCCAGTTTTACAGCCCACGAATATCTTTCTCGAGGACCTGGGAAACAACCTTTTGAAACGTAATTATGAAATGAAATGAAAAGGAAAGTGACAAGAAAGATAGGGCCCCTCTTTCCCTGCCTCTGTAGGAGGACAGGAGCCTAACATCCTCAATAAACACGAGTTAGCAAACACCAATAGCGGATCACATTGACCAGCCTCACCCTAATGTCCTCCAGGACATTTCCACAACTCACTCCAGGGTTAGAACTGTCCTGGGTGAGAACTCTGGGCTACAACTGTTCAGGGTGAGAACTCTTGGGGTGAGAATTTCCGGGGTTACAAATCTCCAGGGTGAGAACTCATGAGAGTTAGAACTCTCGGGGGTTACAACGCTCTGGAGTGAGAACTCTCCAGGGTGAGAACTCTTCAGGGTGAGAACCCTCTGGGGTGAGAACTTTCTTGGGTGAGAACTCTTCACAGTGAGAACTATCCAGAGTTAGAACTCTCCAGGGGTCAGAACTCTACAGAGTGAGAACTCTCCAGGGTGAGACTTGTCAGAGGTCAAAACTCTCCAGGGAGAGAAAATTCCAGGAGTTAAGACTCTCTGGGGTGAGAACACTCAAGGGATCAGAAGTCTCCAGGGTGAGAACTTTCTGGAGGGAGAATTCTGTGAGGTGAGAACTCTTCAGGGTGAGAAGTCTCCAGGGTGAGAATTGTTCAGAGTGAGAACTCTCTGGGGTGAGAACTCTTCACAGTGAGAATGCTCCAGAGATAGAACTCTCCAGGGGTCGGAGCTCTCCATGGTGAGAACTCTCCAAGGCTGAGAACTCTCGAGGGTGAGAACTCTTCAGTGTGAGAACCCTCTGGAAAGGGAACTTTCTCTGGTGAGAACTCTCTGGGGTTAGAACTCTCAAGGGGTGAAAACTCTCAAGGGTCAGAACTCTCCATGGATCAGAACTCTCCAGAGTGGAAACTCTACAAGGGTGAGAAAACTACAGGGTGAGAAGTCTCCAGGGTTAGAACTCTGATGGGTCAGGACTCTCCTGGGTGACAACACTTAAGCGGTCAGAACTCTCTGGAGTGTGAACTCTCTGGGGTGAGAACTCTCCAGGAGTCAGAAGTCTCTGGGGTCAGAACTCTCTTGGGTGAGAACTCGCCAGGAATCAGAACTCTCCGTGGTCAGAACTCGCCAGAGTCATAACTCTTCACAGTGAGAACTATCCATATTTAGAACTCTCCAGGGGTTAGAACTCTCCCTGGTGAGAACACTACAGGGGTCAGAACTCTCTAGGGTGAGGGCACTCCAGGGGTGAGAACTCTCAGGGTTGAGAACCCACCAGGGATCAGTACTCTCTGGGGTGAGAACTTGGCAGGGTGCAAATGCTCAAGGGTTAGAACTCTCCAAGGGTCAGAATTCTCTGGGGTGAGAACTCTCCATGGGTGAGATCTCTTGAGGTTCAGAATTATATGGGGTGAGAACTTTAGAGGGTTAGAATGCTGATGAGTGAGAACTCGCCTGGGCGAGAACACTCCAGGGGTCAGAAATCTATGGAGTGAGAACTCTCAAGGGGTGACAACTCTCCTGGGTGAGAACTTTTGGGGGTGAGAACTCTCCAGGTTCAGAACTCTCTGGAGTGAGAACTCTATACAGGTGAGAACTCTCCAAGATGAGAACTTTCTGGGGTGCAAACTGTCTGGGGTGAGAACTCTCCAGGGTTAGAACTCTGATGGGTGAGGACTCTCCTGGGTGAGAGCACTCCAGCAGTCAGAACTTTCCAGGGTGAGAACTCTCAGGGGTTAGAACTCTCCAGGTTCAGAAATCTCCAGAGTGAGAGCTCTTCAGGGGTGAGTACTCTTTGGGAGTCAGGACTCTCCGTGGTGAGAACACTCCAGACATCAGAAGTCTCTAGGGTCAGATCTCTTTGGAGTGAGAACTCTCTGAGGTGAGAAAACTTCACAGAAAGAATTCTCCAGGGGTGAGAACTCTCCAGGGTGAGGACTCTCCAGATTGGTAACTCTCTGTGGTGAGAACTCTCGGGGGAGAGAACTCTCCAGGAGTCAGAATTCTCTGGGTTCAGAACTCTTCAGGTTCAGAACTCACGAGGGTGAGAACTCTCTGGGGTGAGACCTCTCTGAGTGGAGAACCCTCCAAGCACGAGAACTCTCTGGGTTGAGAACTATCCAGAGTGAGAAATCTCTGGGGTGAGAACTCTCCAAGCTGAGAACTCTCCAGGAGTCAGAACTCTCCAGGTTCAGAAACCTCCTGGGTGAGAACTCTCTGGGGTGAGAACTCTCCATGTTTAGAACTCTGATGGGTGAGAACTCTCCTGGTGAGAACACTCCAGAGGTCAGAACTCTCTGGGGTGAGAACTCTCCAGGGGTGAGAACTCTCTGTGATAAAAACTCTCTGAAGTGAGAACTCTCTGGGGTTAGAACCCTCCATGGTGTGAACTCTTCAGGGTAAGAACTCTCCAGGGCTCAGAACTCTCTGGGATGAGAACTCTCCAGTGGGGAGAACTCTCTGAGTATCAGAACTCTCTGTGGTGAGAACTCTCCAGGAGTGAGAGCTCTACCAGGTGATAACTCTCCTGCTTCAGGACTCTCCAGGGTAAGAACTCTCCGGGGTCAGAAATCTCCATGGTCAGAATTCTCCAGGGTTATAACTCTCTGGGGTGAGTACTCTATGGGGTGAGAATTCTCCAGGATGAGGACTCTCCAGGTGTCAGAACTCTCCAAGGTCAGAACTCTCCAGGGGTCATAACTCACTGTGGTGTGAACTCTCCAGGGGTCAGAACTCCTCAAGGTCAGAATTCTTAGGCGTGAGAACTCTCCAGGGGTCAGAACTCTCTGGGGTTAGAACTCTCTAGGCTGAGGACTCTCCAGGATGAGAACTCTCCAGGGTGAGAACTCTCCAGGGGTCAGAACTCTCAGGAGTAAGAACTCTCCAAGGGTGAGAACTCTCCCGGGGTCAGAATTCTCTGTGGTGAGAACTCTCCTGGGTAAGACCTCACCAGGTTCAGAACTCTCCTGGGTGAGAACTTTCTAGGGTGAGAACTTTCCTGGTGAGAACTCTCCAGTGGTCAGACCTCTCCAGGTGTCAGATTTCTTTGGGGTGAGAACTCTCCAAGAGTGAGAACTCTCTAGGTTCAGAACTCTCCAGGGTGAGAACTCTCTGGGGTGACAATTCTCCAGGGGTGAGAACTCTCCAGGGGTTAGAACTCTTTGGGGTGAGAACTCTGCATGCTGAGAAGTCTCCATGGGTCAGAATTCTTTAGGGTGACACTCTCCAGAGTGAGAACTCCCCAGCGTTCAGAACTCTCCAGGGGTCAGAACTCTCCAGGGTGAGAACTCTCTAGGGGTCAGAACTCTTCATGGTGAGAACTCTCCAGCATTCAGAACTCTCCAGGGTCAGAACTCTCCAGGTGAGAACACTCCAGAGTGACAACTCTCTGGAGTGGGAACTATCTGGATTGAGAACTCTCTAGGGTTAGAACTTTCCAGGGGTCAGAACTCTTTGTGGTGAGAACTCTTCCAGGTGAGAACTCCCTGGGTTAGAACTCTCCAGGGTGACAACTCTCCAGAGTTAGAACTCTGATGAGTGAGAACGCTCAAGGGTGAGAACTCTCTGTGATTAGATCTCTCCTGGGTGAGAACTCTCCAGAGTGAGAACTATCCGTGTTAGAACTCTCCAGTTTGAGAACTCTCCAGGGTGAGAACTCCCTGGGTTAGAATTGTCCAGGGTGAGAACTCTCCAGGCTACGAACTCTCCTGCCTGTCATTTCCATGAAACTGAGCTCAGTCTCCCCTTCCCTATCAATAGTCTTGAATAAAGTATTCCTGCCTATTTAACTCTGTCCAGTGAAATTTTTCTTTGACACAATGCAGGATTCTCAAACCAGTGAAAGAAACTACTTGGACTGAGATGGGGTAAAATAGGTGTTGGTAGCTTTTCTTAGTTATAAGCAAGAGTGATTTGGTCTGGGTGTCAGATGACACTGAAATAAAATGGGCAGTCACTACATGGAAAGCTTTGAGTTCAGCAGTGGCAGCTTATCTCCACTGCTGTTCCTTATGGTAAAAACCAATATCTACCCACTTTTAATAGGGTATGGCATATGGAAAATAAAAATACATATTTCTGAATTGTTGCATGAATAAACCAAGGAATCAAGTGTTCAAAGTACATAAATGTCCCCTTCTATAAAAGAACAGAATTCATGAAGACAACGTTTGTCGACATGGCTCTTTTTCCCTTCTGCATTTGCTTTGCTTTTTGTCTTCTCAGATTCCAAAAGCTCAGCTGATTCTCTTGGGTGCACCTTTCGCTTCTACAAACAACTGAAGCAAGAGTAGATATGAAGCCAGTAGCAATGGCAAGTTTGAAATACAAGTTGTTATAGCTACATCCCTTTAAAAAAAATTCAGGGGCTAGCCTGGTGGTCTAGTGTTTAAATTCATGCGCTCCACTTTGGTAGCCCGGGGTTCATGGGTTCAGATCCTGGGCATGGATCTAGACACCCCTCCTCAAGTCATGCTGTGGTGGCATCCCACATACAAAATAGAGGGATATTGGTAACAGATGTTAGCTCAGAGCCAATCTTCCTCACACACAAAAATTCAAATACGTATTTTCATTAAAAAATAAAAAAAAATTTCCCATGTTTTACATGTGTATCCTTCAAGAAGATTTCTTTTAAAATGCCATTTAACTCACTAGATAATTATGAGTGGAAATTTGCAATATAAATATGTAATAAGATGATGAGATATTCTATCCCAAAACAATTAAATCAGAAGACAAATCTGTGCCTCTAAGATAAGGCAAAGAATTTGAAAAAGAACTCAGACATCATTTTCCTTAAAACAGAATTGACTAATCTATCTATATTTCATTTTGAAATATTTTAATTTGCCTGAATTACAGATGTGTGCTCTGAGCTAAATCATATATAATGCCAATAAACCACATTTGTAAGGAATGACACATCATGAAAAGGATTGTCTATAAGCATTTCCAAAGATTTTTATTGAGTCTGCATATTTCCCATATTACAAATGATTTGCATTTGATATCTAGCCAATAAAACATCAAGCCTCAAATATAACTATGAATGAAAAAATACACTTTAACATCTATGTAGTAAAAAGCAATCTTGTGCTTTTATCTGAACCCCATTGTCTTTTCTTTTCCAGAAGGAAGATCTGAAAGGGTTACCACAACACACATCAGGACACGCATTTTAAAAGTTTTATTTCTACTTAGCTGCCTATCACAATATTCTTAACATGTGAACTGTACTTTTAAGTTAGTGTATATATATAAGTCTTGAGTCTTCAAAAAGAGTAGCTAAATAGATGTACATTCACAGATTTTGCAGATATAAATAAACACAATACCGAACTAAAGACCCATTTAGAAAACAACAGTTGTGTAGGGGAGTGTTTTCTATGTAATAATGACGCACACAAAATGAAAATATAGTCTACTTTTTCCAAAAATGTCTGTATACCACTTTAAATCCAATTTTAGACCAGACTGTGAGATATGGAATCACAGATATGGCTGTGCAGTGATATTGGGAAAGTTTATATTACAATTTCTGAACACAAGGAATTGTTCAAAAGTATAAAACACAAACAAGGATGTTGTGTGGTTTGAGTGGCATTTTCCAGAAACAATCTTTTGAGGAGGCTAAAGCTTGGATAGATTTTCATCAAATAAAATACTGCACTAATTAGAGACATGCAGTTCAGGTATAGAAAAACACCTGCCATAACATTTTGCATAAACATCTATGGAAACCAGAAACTAGAATCTCTTTACTTGATTTTCTTATTTTATTAATATAACTCTAGCTGTTTCAAAAATTGTTATGTTTATCTTATCTTTTGTATTCTAAACAGTTTCTGCCATCACATTTTATGAAATTTTCTTCTTTCTGGTTGATTTTCATACTATATATAATAACTTAACAAGGTAGCAACAGATTGATGAAAATGTACTGGCTAGTAAGTTTCAGAACTGATAGAAAACACGAATCTTCAGATTCAGGGAGTCCAAAGAATCTCAATTTGAATAAATAAAAAGAAATTTACATTTAAATACATGAGAACGAAGTAGCTTATTACCAAAAACTAAAAGATCTAAAAAGTAGCCAGACAGAAGAATGAACATTCTGTAAAGAAGCAACCATAAAATGGATTTGTCAACAACAACAAAAGATGTAAGATGATAAAACTATGTCCTGAGTGTGTTAAGAAAAAATATTCACCTAGAATATATTCTCAAGGAAATTTCCTTTCAGGAACAAGAATGAAATAGACATATTTTCAGACAAAAAACAAAAGAGTTACTAGCAATAACACCTCACTAAGTGGAATTTTAACAGATGTCCTTAAAAAGGAATGATGATCAAGAGGGAAGGTTTCAGATGCTAGAAGAAATGTTAAGCAAAGAAATCGGTAAATGTGTGAGCAAATTCAAGCAAATATTGATACATTTTATAATATCTAAATTATAGAATACTATACATATTGGGACAAAAGTCATCATGGCTGTGTTGTTCCAAAGAAGAGAAAGAAAACATTAATTTTAAGGTTTATTTGTACCTTGTTAAAATTAGTATTCACATTAAAATTTCTATTTCCTAAAATACTATAAATAGCATACACAATGTCCAAGCCAGTAGAAGAAAAATATTAATATGAGAAAAAAAGGAAGTAATACAATTAATCCAAAATAAGGCAAAGAAGGAGAAAAAAATATATAAAATGTAATACATAAGCAAAGCATAAAATAAAATAGTAGGCATGAAATCAGATATTTCAGTAATTGTGATAAATATAAATGAGTTACATCTTCAGATAAAATGCAGGATCTAAGACTGTAGTTGAGGAGCCGGCCCAGTGGTGCAACGGTTAAGTGTGCAAGTTACGCTTTGGTGGCCCAGGGTTCACTGGTTCACATCCAAGGGGGGGACATGGCACTGCTTGGCAAGCCATGCTGTAGCATGCATCCCACATATAAAGTAGAGGAAGATGGGCACGGATGTTAGCTCAGGGCCAGTCTTCCTCAGCAAAATGAGGAGGATTGGCGGCAGATGTTAGCTCAGGACTCATCTTCCTCAAAAAAAAAAAAAAAAGACTGTAGTTGGTAAGTCAGAAATACATTCATTACCTGAAGCATGCCTACAATAGAAGGGCACACAAAGACTTTTTAAGATGTGGAAAAACATACACGATAAATTCCAACCAAAAGAATGCTGGTGTAGTTATCTTAGTACCATGCCAAGTTGTTTTTGCTAGAGGCAAAGTCATTAGATAATGATTTATCATCAGAAAATGAAGAGCAAATAAAATGGATTCTTCCCCCACACCATAAAAATTCTTCATGTATTAAGGACTTAAGTATAAATAGCAAAACCACTAAACTTTGTAACCAATACAAGAATATAGCTGTGAACTTTGAGGTAAAGGAAGACTTCCTACAGAAAAAGTATAAAATATAAAGGAAAAGATTTATGAATTTGAATATATTAAAATTATGAGTTTCTCTTAATCAAAAAAGTCATAAAGAACATGAAAAGATAATCTGCAAAATGAGAAAATCTTTGCAATAATAAAACTTACAAAGGAATAAGTATCCAGAATATAGTTTTCAAAAAAACTCCCAAATACCTATAAGAAAGAGACTTAAAAAAATCAAAAGGAGAGTGGGCAAATGATTTTTAATAGGCACTTCATGAAAAAGGAAAAAATAATGTGTAATAAACAGTCCAATAGGTAAAAAATTCAATAAAAATAAGGGGAAAACAAAATGACTGAGATCAGTTTTACTTCCACCAGACTAGCAAAAATTAAAGTCCCTCAATATGAAGTATTTGCAAGGGTGAAACCATCAGGACTCATGCGCTGTAGATAGTGAGAGGACATTGGTACAACTGCTTTAAAAAACATGTTGACAATGTTGAACAAAGTCAAAGATTCATACGTCTTATGACCTGACAATATTACTAATAGGCATATACCATAAAGATGCTTTTGTCCACGCACACCATGAGAAATGTATGTAAAATGTACAGCTTCATTGTTTATAGAAACAAAAATATGATAATACAATGTAATTTATATAATCATACAAATTATTGTATGAATATGTGAATATGTAATATTTATAAAATGAAATACTATGCAGAAAGTGAATTATTGATTGCCATAATCATCAACATGTATTATCAATGAAAAACATAAGTTGCATAAAAATATATCCCATATAGTACCATTTACATAACATTCAATACCATGCAAACATGTTATAAGCATTAGAAAGACAAAAATATGTTATACATAAAGTTTAGCACAGTGATAACTTTCAGAAGAAAATATAGAAAGAAAGTTGATGGAATTGAGTAGGGGGAAACCAGGATGTTCAAAGTATGGCTATTTCTAAAAGTGAGTGATGAATATACTGATGTTTGTTTTGCAGTTATTCTTTGTATCTCAACTTTGTCATTTTTACAAATTTAATGATCTATGTTATCTATCTATTGATCTATAGATCAAGAATCAATAGATAGACGATGATAGATAGATGATAGATGGATAGATAAATATAGGTCGTTGGTAGGTAGTTAGGTAGATTCTTTTTCTTAAGATTGAGAACTCTGTAGACAATGATCAAAACCTTGCTATGAATCTTTGTGGCTGTGTGACTTTGGACAATTTACTTAAATTATTTTTGCCTCAATTTCCTCTATTGTAATGGAAATAATAACAATAATGCCTACTTAATAGGGATGGGAGGATTAAATGATGTAATGTTAAGCAGTTATTACAGTGCTAGTATATAGTGCTTAATAAATGTTAATGAATCTTCTTAATTCGTATTTTTAAAAACTGCCACACAGAGAACGAATATACGGGAATACAATGCAGATGTGAGAAGGCTAGAGACATCATGCTGGCTGGAACAGACTACCTTTTTTCATGCAAAAGTGTTCTCATGTGACAATTGTGTTTCCCCTAAAGACTCATACATCTTAGATCTCCAACTTCCCTATCAGAGACATCCTCGTGTCATAGTTGTGTCACACAAATATACTTTACTCCTGCCAAACCTATGCCCTCCATTCTCTAAGTCAATGTTAAAACAGTCATTAAATTGTCTCCATCTTCTAACAGCCAACTCATTCCAACTTGTCATTTTTAAAAATATGTACATTTAATCTATTACACATTTCATCTATTAATGGTCAATTAGCCTAAAATTTTAAGTAAACTAGTTTATAATAAATTGGTTTGCTATTAGTTAGAAATTTGGATTACTACTGTTTTGTAAGTGAAAATTAATATTCTTTTGGTCAGAGTTTTATCCCACTGACTAAATACTTAGAAGTAAGATTTCTATTGGCAATTTTATTGCTAATTTTGTATTACATGAAAAAGATATAAAATCATATTTTAACTTAAATGTTATTTTCAATATTGTGGTTGCATAGACATACATGTAATAAACTAAAAATAAATGTTTTAAAAATATTGAAGCACTGATGAGAAAATTCGACCCCGATATGATAAACTATAAAAATTTAGCTACTCTAAGCTATATTTGAAAAGATCATAGAATCACTGAAATAGAAACTCTAGAACTGAAATAAAAGAAAAATCACACTGTTATAATTTACACTAGGACAAAAATATCTACCAACTCTAAAAAGATGGAAACCAAAGAACATGAATAGAATGAAGAAGGCAAACATGTCAAGAGTTCAGTTAAGAATTAAGAAAAACTGTAAGTTCTTAAATCATCCTCAAAAGGTTACTATACCATAGATGTTTTTGGAAAGCACAGGTAAAAACCAACTCTTTAAAATGTTAAAAATTAGCCATTTTTGGGTATAATTAACAAGACGAGAAATAACAAGTGTTGGAGAGGATGTGGAGAAAAGGGAACTCTCATACACTACTGGTGAGAGTACAAACCGGTGAAGCCACCATGGAAAACAGTAAGGAGATTCCTCAAAAAATTAAGAATAGAACAATCATATGATCCAGCTATTCGACTGCTGGGTATTTATCCAAAGATCATGAAAACAAGAATGTGTAGAGATATATGCCTGCCTGGTGGTGTAGTGCTTAAATTTGAACACTTCACTTCGGGGACTGGGGGTTCACAGGTTCGGTCCTGGGCGCAGACCTACACGCCACTCATCAAGTCATCTGTGGCAGTGTCCTACATGCAAAATAGAGGAAGATTGGCACAGATGTTAGCTCAGGGACAATATTCCTCCAGCAAAAAAGGGAAGATTGGCAACAGATATTCACTCAGGGCCAATCTTCCTCACAAGAAAACAGAAAACGCTATAGGCACCCCTATTTCGTTACAGTATTATTCACAATAGCCAAAACTTGGAAGCAGCCTAGGTGCCCATCAAGGGATGAATGGATAAAGATGATGTGGTCTATATACACAATGGAATACTACTCAGCCAAAGAAAAAGATAAAATATTTGCAATAACATGGATGAACCTCGAGGGTATTATGCTAAGCAAAATAAGTCAGAAGGAGAAAGTCAAATATCACATGATCTCAATCATAAGTAGAAGACAAAAATGATGACAAACAAACACATAGAGACTGGGATTGGATTGGTGGTTACCAAAAGGGGAAGGGAGAGAGAGAGGAGAGCAAAAGGGGTGATTAGGCACATGTGTGTGGTGATGGGTGGTAATTAGTCTTTGTGTGGTGATCATGATGTAATATACCCAGAAATCAGAATATAATGGTGTACACCTGCAACTTATATAATGTTATAAAACAACGGTACCTCAATACAAAATAAAAATTAAAAAAATTAGTTATTTTATATGTGTCTTTCAAAAGATATTTGGGGATGGTATCAAAGTATAAACATTTCAGATTTGTTAGAAAATATCTATCCACAGTTTACATATTTTCAATTAATGGTGACTATAGCTTCTTATCTGCTAGTGCATTCCCTTTGGCAATAAAACTCAGATTTATTAAGTTTTTGATCCTGAAAATATTGTTTTTCCTCATCAAGTTATGATTTAATTATACATATTCTTGTCCACAATTCTTACATATATTTGTATGGAAGTATGATCATGTAAAGGATATAGTGTTAATTAGTAATGAATTAATAACTCTTAATTAGGTAAAAGTTAATGTTAACTATATAACAATGTTAAGCACAACTTCTGTAGTTAGTTGTATTGATATAGGAGAATCATCCACGTTTCACAATTAGAACTCCAGAAAGGAAGTGACCTAATGTGACATATATTCTTTTTTTTTTTTTTGAGTAAGATTAGCCCTGAGCTAACTACGGCCAATCCTCCTCTTTTTGCTGAGGAAGCCTGGCCCTGAGCTAACATCCATGTCCATCTTCCTCTACTTTATATGTGGGACACCTACCACAGCATGGCTTTTGCCAAGTGGTGCCATGTCTGCACAGTGGATCCGAACCAGTGAAGCCGCCGAGAAGCAGAACGTGCAAACTTAACTGCTGTACCACCCGGCCAGCCCTTGTGACATACAGTCTTAATAAGTCTGCCCAACGTATCAATCAGGAATTAGAGAGGGATAAGAAAGGCACAAGAAAAGAACAAATATCACACAATTGGATGACCGAGTTGATGGGACTCTGAACCTTCGTAGTGGTAGTGAATGTGAAGACTAGAGAGATGTACTAAGTAGGATCAACAAAATTTGGGGAGTAGTCCTATGTCAAGTCTAAGAGAAGGGAAAGCTGTCAAAGATGACACAAAGGTTTCTACTTAAGAAGCTAAGTGTAAAGAAAACCTAAAACCAGTCAAAGGAAGAATATGTTTTGGGGGTAAGAAAAATTACAAATTTGGTTTTGCATACATTCAAAGTTAAGATTTCAAGCTATGGTTCAAATCAACATATCTAATAGACAATTAGATATATGGAGCCAAAACGCAGAACAGAAATTGGAGCTAGAGATAGAAATTTTAGTGCAGTCTGCAGCATCCTGTTTAAAAGTACTTGTGTGGGAAAATAAAACATTGATGGGAGCTAATAAAAGAGTGTGCCAAAGATAGAGTCATGTCAAATGGCAAAATTTTAGAGGCAGGTCAAGAAAGGTAACATATGAAAATACAGGTCCGAGAAAAAAAATTGTCATTAAAGCAAAGAGGTAAGTACGCTAGATGTGGCGAGTCGTCCAGTTAGAAAAGATTGACCACAAATTATTAAGCATGAAATAGCATGATATAGCCACTAAATAAAATCATAATTCACAAGAGAAGGAAAGTATCGCATACTAATAGAGTCAACGATGGCTTTATGAAAAGCTAGAACATGGCTTGAACTTTAAAAGTTGAGTAGAATATAGCCAAGTAAAAAAATAAAGAGAGGACATATTTCATGAGATAAACAACATATGACAAAGAACAGGAGTGGTGGTGAGCATGATTCTTGAAATATAAAGACTACTACAGGTTTTCACTGTGTGAAAGAATTGGATCGGTATGGGCTAGAGTAGAAGAAATCCTATGACTGGGCAAAGGAGGTTTATATTTAGCATAATATAGAGAAGAGAAGATAATGGAGGATTTTGTGTAGGGAAGCAACATATAAAACTGGCATTCAATCATGGATTTCTCAGAAGTAATGAATGGATCTAGCTGAATGAAAAAAACAAACTAGAGAGCCACTCTTCTAAACCAGGAATGAGTGGCAATGAATTTGACTACGGTAGTAGGACAAGAAAAAACAGAGAGAGAGAGAAACATTTTGAAAGAAAAAGTCTGATCTCCAAGCCCAAAAATTTAAATAAAGATGAATTTAATAAAAAATTTAAATAGAGATGAATAAGTCAAAGACGACTCCAAGATTTAACCTGTAAGTGACTGGGAACTTAATAGGAAGAGGAGATCTGATAAACACTAATTTAGGATAAGTACAAGTTTACTTTGGTATCAAAGTTTACTGTGATGGAATCCATCCAAGAAGATATGTCCATTGGACAACTGGTGAAGGGAATAGAGGATGGGCAAACAGATTTGAATTATTTTATTAGATATATAAGTACATGATAATTGATAATTTGTCATACTTTATTCATAGATATTGGATCATTTTTTGTATTTCGGATATTTCAAAAATAATATCAAGCACATATTGAACACTTGAAATATTCCGGGAAACATTTTTATCTCTTTACATGTATTTAATTCTTAGAACAAAAGTTCAATCTTGGTATCATTGTTATGAATTATATTGTAAACATGAAAACATTGTGAGAAAAAGAGAAGTTAAGGGACTTGCCCAAGGTCACGGCGCTACAGATGGAGTGGGATACCACATGGGTGCTCTGAATCCAGAGCCTGAACTGTAGCCTCCAGGCAATATTCATTGCAGGCACTAAGGGTAAATAGGCTCCAAACATTCATAGAAGGAAAATTTGTTGATTCTGTTAAAAGTAAAGGGCTGAAGGACTTCTTTAAACGTTATCTGAAAACATCCATGCCGTAAAATCTGTAAGAGAATTAGCAAATAATGGAATCATGAAGCTGACTTTCTTCTTCAAGAAGAGGAAGCACTTTAGTTACTCAAAGTGTATATTTGTTAAAGAAAGCATATCTTAAATAGTAAATGTAAAAATATCATCTATGTTTATGTAGGCTTAATTTCTATAAATTTTTGTAACTTCCAATGCTTCATGTTTTAAAAGACTAAAACAATAGTCTTAACTTTTGTGCTGAGCTGTATTCTGATTTTCCAGTTACTGCTTTAGACTTATTCTTTGAAGAACTATAGGTCACTTGGAAATTTTGATTATAATAATTTTCTCTTCATAAACAACAGTTATTGTTATAAGACAATACAACTGTTACAACTGCACAGTAACAGTAGATACTTGAAGGCAAAACACTGAGTTTTCTCAAGATGACGCTTCAGTGCACACTTCAAGCTCGGAAAGTTACCTTGGGGCATGCGCTATAATTATGCGCTACTGAAAATGAGTAAAAGATGTTCTTCTGAAACCAATATAACGTAATCTTAGAACTCTTCCTTTGTTCTAATTTGGAACAATGCTACCGCATATGTAATCCAAAATAAATTTTATTTTAAAACATTCAGGGTTACATATAAAGTAATATTAAAGGACAAATATATTACACACACAATAAAATAAGGTATCAATTATTCATGAATATTTTTTCTTCTACAGATAAAGTTAAACCACCACCGTTTTCTTTATTTTTTCCACCGTGGAGATTTAAGACTCTTTCAAGTATCTATATTCCATAGGTTAAATAGTAGCCAATTCTCAAAAAAAGCAAGACAGGGGCCACCCAGTGGCATCGCAGTTAAGTTCCAGCACTCTGCTTTTGGGCTGGGGGTTCACTGGTTTGGATGCCCGGTGTGGACCTACTTACCACATGTCAGGCCATGCTGTGGCAGGCATCGTACATATAAAGTGGAGAAAGTTGCACACGGATGTTAGCTCAGGGCCAGTCTTCCTCAGCAAAAAGAGGAGGATTGGCGGCAGATGTTAGCTCAGGGCTAATCTTCCTCAAAAAAAAATAAATCAAATTTTTTTTAAAAAGCAAGACAAATTGTACCTACTAATGGATGCCAACTAGGCTTTTGTAAGCAAATCATGCACTTTATTTCTTACAATATCTTTGATAGACTGCAATTGAATACATAGTGAATATGCTTTAAAAATAATGATCTTTATTGCTTAGATTTAGTAATTTATCTGTCCATAGGACTTGGCAAAAACTGTAGACCAAAGATTAGATTCAGTTAGAAAATTAAAATGAGATTCTGAGCATTGATTAATTTAACACTTTAGGATACTTGCTAAAAGTACACATTAGCTTACTGAAGTCACTTTATTACTGCCTGGAATAGCTGTGCTGCTGATTCTTGAACAGATTAAAGTAGAGACTCTCAGAGGCTGAACACATGCCTACATGAGACAGTGGGCATCTCCCTTTACTAGATTTAATGCTGACTAAATGTTGTTGGTTTTATCCCCAAGGAACTTCTGACCCTGATCCTGGAACATAGGGCAGATTAAAAAAAGAGAAAAAATAAGCTGTTAAACAATGAGAAATTCTTTCCACCCTAGCAGCCTAGTGGAGCTTCAAGATTTAGATTAATCTTTATATTAAATCATTAATAGACATAAAAATTATTTCTGTATAATTTGAGTTAATGCCAGTTTTTGTTGTCAATGAAAAAGTGTCTACCTCTACAACAGTGGTACAGAAATGTTTAGGTCAAGTTGGTGGCATAAGCAGACTCTGAACTCATCTCCTCCCATGAACACAACCAAGTTACAACTATTTTTGGAAAAATTACCCTGGATAGAAAACTGAAAACTGGATAAAAAGAAACCCCACAACAAGGGACATTCCTGATTAAGGCAAAAGAGGCAGAAATTCCTGCTGGAGAGAAAAGTAGCCACCTTCAGGAGCAGAAGAGTTTCTCAGCCAGCCAGGTGGGAACCACCCTAATGTACCCAGCCCTCCCTGGAGGAGTGAGGTACAGAGCATGGAACAGGGACCCATACTGCTATAAGCATGCTTCAGACTCAGCACTACTGAGACGAAGGTCTTACTATCTGGCTTTGTTGGCTATTAACTGCAGTGGGGAATATACTAGCAGAAAAGCTATTGGATGAAAGCTGAAAAGACTGGGGTCTTAACCGGCCCACACACAAATTTACTCTCTCAGCAACCTAAGATCACCAGAAAGAAGATTGACAGCCGTTTGATGAAAAGGGACTCACCTGGTGGGCTCTGGGGACATCTTGGTGAGAGGAGGGACCTCTCTGGAGACTGAGACATTGGTGGGGGCCATTGTTCTGACCTATTCCAGGCATGCTGACACAGACCCTGGCAGAGCCATTGAGGTTCTTCCCCTGTCTGCCACACCCACTAGAGTGCAGATTTAATCCAGTTCAGCAAGGGCAGGCAGCACACCCTAGGGACCAGCCCCTCCCAACAGCAAGCCCTCAGGTTACTTGTTGGCCTGCATTGACTGGGTACCTTGATCCTTTACAGGCAGGCAAGGGTATCTGCCTCTGTGGGGCAGAGCCTGTGTGAGGACCAGGTGAACTGTGGGGGGCACTGGTGGGGAGGTGGGGGCCTCTGAAGTGGGGCATCGGGGTATGCTCCAGGGGTTTGGGAAGTGTGCACAGACCAGGGCTGTGTTGATGTTGTGTGTGGTCCTGTGGGGGGGGGGTGATGCTTATCAGCAGCATAAAACCTGTGCTCCACAAATAGCCATAAAAAGGATTAGGCCCACCTTGCAAAGGCTGAAACAATTGAGTGCTCCTGTGCCTAAGGCCAGCCCCACTCAGCAACACTACTAAGAGAACTGACAACAGCCTTGTAGACCTGAGGACTATAACAGGTCTAAGCCCCTGAGCCTAGCAACCAGCTACACTGGGTACCAACCCAATTAAGAGGAAAACTGCAACAGGAGCATGCTGTTAGACCTTGTAGTCAATGGTGCTGAGGCTCCCCATACCAGATTTACAAACAGCTGGCCAAGGAAGGAAAGACTGGACTCCCTGGGTACCTGCATTAGGAGCAACCCTGCCACAGCAGAAGGACACAAGTAGCCCACAAAGTGGTCACTCCTGGATATTTTGGTCTGGTGACGAGAGGGAAGCACACTGCTGGGCCTCAAAAGGCATCTCTTATGTAAGGCCAGATCTCCAAGATCAGGAGACATAGCTGACTAACCTAATACATAGAAATAAGCACAGAGAAAGAGGCATAATGAGGAGACAAAGGAATACATTTCAAGCAAGGGAAGAGGACAAAACCCCAGAAATAGAACTAAATGAAACAGAAATCAGTGACCTACCTGACAAAGAGTTCAAACAAAATCTCATAAGGATGCTCACAGATATTAGGAGAAGATTAGATGAACAGAGAGAGCTCATCAACAACTGGAAAATATAAAAAAGAATCTATAATAAATGAAGAATACAATACTGGAAATGAAAAATTGACTAGAGGGACTCAATAGCAGAGTAAAAGATACACAAGAAGGGATCAGTGAGCTAGACAAAAGACTGGAGGAAATCACCCAAGCAGAACAGAAAAAAGAAAAAAGGATTCAACAGAATGAGAACAGTCTCAGGGAACTCTGGGACAATATCAAGCACACTAACATTTATATTATAGGTATCCCAGAAGGAGAAGAGAGAGACAAAGGGGCAGAAAATATGCTTGAAGAAATAATAGATGAAAATTTTCCTAATCTAAGGATGTAAACAGACATTCAAGTTGAGGAAGCACAGAAAGCTCCAAACAAGATAAGCCCAAATAGGCCCACACCAAGACACATTATTATTAAAATGTCCAAAGTTAAAGATAAAGAGAGACTCCTAAAAGCAGCAAGAGAAAGGCAACAAGTCACATACAAAGGAAAGCCCATAAGGCTATCAGTGGATTTCTCAGTCAAAACCCCACAGACGAGAAGTGAATGGCATGATGTATTTAAAGTGCTAAAAGGACAAATCCTACAGCCAAGAATACTCTATCCACCAAGGTTGTCATTCAGAAAGGAAGGAGAGATAATGAGCTTCCCAGACAAGCAAAAAATTAAACGAGTTTATCACCAAAAAACCAGTTCTACAAGAATTGCTGAAGGGACTTATTTAAGTGTGAAAGTGATGACCACAAATAGGGATAAAAAAATTATCAAAAAAAAAATAACCCCCCCAAAAAACCCTGGCAATAAAATCACTGCTAAAGGCAAAAATGTAGTAAAGGTGGCAGATCAACCACCTGTGAAGATAATATGAAGGTTAAAAGACAAAAGTACTAAAATCACCTATTTCAATCATAAGGGGCTAATGGATAGACACACACAAAACAAGAGATTAGATATGATTTCTTAAACATAAACTGTGGGGGGGGGAGTGAAAAAGTAGAGCTTTTAGAAAGATGTTAAGCTAAAGATTCTATCAACTAGATATAGACTGTTATATACATAGAATATTAAATAGGATCCTCATGGTAATCACAAATCAGAAACCTATAATAAGTAAGCAAATAAGTTTGAGAAAAGAAATCAAATATATTACTAAAGAAAGACTTCAAACCACAAGGGAAGAGAGCAAGAGAAAAAGAAAGGAACAAAGAAGAACTACTAAAACCCCCAGAAAAAAAAGTAACAAAATGTCAATAAATACATATTTTTCAATAGCTACTTTAAATGTCAATGGACTAAATGTCCCAATCAAAAGACATAGGGTGTCCAATTGGATAAAAAGACAAGACTCAAGTATATGCTGCATACAAGAGACACACATCAGACCTAAAGACCCTCACAAACTGAAAGTGAAAGGATGGAAAAAGATATTCCATGCAAACGGAAAAGAAAAGAAAGCGGGGGTAGCAATCCTTATATCAGACAAAATAGGCTTTACAACAAAAACTGTAACAAGAGACAGAGAAGGGCACTACATAATGATAAAGGGAACAATTCAACAAGAAGATATAACACTTGTAAATATCTACGCAAGCAACATAGAAGCACCTAAATATATAAAGCAATTATTAACAGACATAAAAGGACACATAGACAGTAACACAATAATACTAGGGGACTTTAACACTCCACTTACATCAACGGATAGATCATTCAAACAAAAGGTCAATAAGAAAGCACTGGCCTTAAACGACACATTTGACCAGATGGACTTAATGGATGTATGCAGAACATTCCATCCAAAAACCACAGAATACACATTCTTTTCAAATGCCCATGGAACATTCTCCAGGACTGATCACATATTAGGCCACAAAACAAATCTCAATAAATTTAAGAAGATCAAAATAGTACCATGCATCTTTTCTGACCAAAGGTATGAAACAAGAATTCAACTACAAGAAGAAAACGAGAAAAGCCACAAAAATGTGGATATTAAACAAAATGCTACTGAACAATGATTGGGTAAATGAAGAAATCAAAGGAGAAATCAAAAAACTCCTGGAGAAAAATGAAAATGAAAATAAGACATGCCAAAATCTATGGGATACAGCTAAACCAGTTCTAAGAGAGAAGTTTATAGTAATTCAGGCCTACCTCAACAAAGAAGAAAAATCTCAAATAAGCAACCTAACAGCACATCTAAGTGTACTGGAAAAAGAAGCATAAGCAAAGCCGAAAATCAGCAGAATGAAGGAAATAATAAAAATCAGCAGAAACAAACAAAATAGAGACTAAAGAAACAATAGAAAAAATTAATGAAACCAAGAACTGGTTCTTTGAAAAGATAAACAAAATTGACAAACTTTTAGCTAGACTCACCATGAAAAAAAGAGAGACGGCACAAATAAATAAAATCAGAAATGAAAGAGGAGAGATTATAATGGACACCTCAGAAATACAAAAGATAATAAGAGAATATTATGAAAAGCTAATAGCCAACAAATTGGGTAATCTAGAAAAATGCATAAATTCTTAGAAGCATACAACCTTCCAAAACTGGACCGAGAAGAACGATAAAATTTGAATAGATCAATCTAAGGAGATCAAAACAGCAATCAAAAACCTCCCAAAAAATAAAAGTCCAGGACCAGATGGCTTCCCTGGTGAATTCTACCAAACATAAAAAGAAGACTTAATACCTATCCTTCTCAAATTCTTCCAAAAAATTGAAGAGGAGGGCAGGCTTCCTAACTCATTCTCTGAAGCCAACATTATCCTGATACCAAACCCAGACAAGGACAGCACAAAAAAAGAAAAATACAGGCCGATATCACTGATGAACATCGATGCAAAAATTCTCAACAAAACACTAGCAACTCAAATACAACAATACATTAAAAAGATAAGGGGCTGACCCGGTGGCTCAGTGGTTAAGTGTACAAGATCTTCTTCAGAGCCCCGGGGTTCACCGGTTCGGATCCCGGGTGCAGACATGGAACCACTTGGCACGCCATGCTATGGTAGGCATCCCACATATAAAGTAGAGGAAGATGGGCACAGATGTTAGCTCAGGGCCAGTCTTCCTCTGCGAAATGAGGAGGATTTGCAGCAGTTAGCTCAGGGCTAATGTTCCTCAAAAAAAAGAAAAACGAATAGAACTACCGTATGATCCAGCTATCCCACTGCTAGGTATTTATCCAAAGAACTTGAAAAGGCAAATGCATAAAGATACATGCACCCCTATGTTGATTGCAGCATTATACACAATAGCTAAGACTTGGAAGCAACCTAGGTGCCCATCAATGGATGAATGAATAAAGAAGATGTGGTATATATACACAATGGAGTACTACTCAGCCATAAGAAATGATGAAATACAGCCATTTGCGACAACATGGATGGACCTTGAGGGTATTATGCAGAGTGAAATAAGTCAGAGGGAGAAAGTCAAATACCGTATGATCTCACTCAAAAGTAGAAGATAAAAACAACGACAAACAAACACATAGCAATGGAGATTGGATTGGTGGTTACCATAGGGGAAGAGGGGAGGGCAAAAGGGTTGATTAGGCTCACATGTGAGGGGATGGACTATAAGTTTTTGGGTGGTGAACATGATGTAATTTACACAGAATTCGAAATATCTTATCATGTACATCTGAAAGCTATATAATGTTATAATCTATTGTTACTGCAATAAAAAAAAAGAAAAGAAATGTTTAAGTCACTACACTTTTTTGGATTAAACAAAAGGGAATTGTATGTGTTTGGTTCTTGATCAATCTTATCCAAAGCCTTGTTATTCAGGTGAAAGTTACTCTGTCTGGGAAACTGAGTCGTGTCATACACTGCAAATCTTCTTTGCCCTCCTTGTCCAAATTATCACTACATCCCACCAAGTTCCCTGTCTAAATATCAGTGTCAACAACATTTGTTCCTTTTTCTCAACCACCCACCAATCTACATACCACACTACTATAATTCAATTCCTCATTTTTTTACATATAATAACTTCTTTTTAAAAGTTACTTTTACCAATACATTTATTAGGCCTCATTATGCTTATTATTAAATATAAAGTCTAAAAGAAAAACGGAAAAATTCTCATCTTATTTTCCAGAAGATGTAACCAGTTTTGTAACCTTATAGACATTTTCAGTGTAAGCAAAACTATGTATGTATGCACATTCAAATTTAACAAACATGAATTCATACGTCCTGTTTTCTAATTTTAATATCATGTATGTGCAGGCATAGCGGTGTGTGCATATGTCTGCATTGTTAATATTTGGCTGTAATTTTATTAGGGCCTCTTGGTAAACCCTTGTAGTCAGTGCCTCAGTGTTGTATAGAGTTGTATTTGCCCAATTTTTCAAAAATTAATTTAAAATGTCAGAAAATAAAAATGAAGGAAATAATCAAAACTTTTAAAACTTTATGCAAAAATTTTGAGTGGACAATTTCTGCAGGGCTCCTTTTCACTTTACTGTATGGATTCCTAAGAATCAGTTGATGAAAGACACCATTTTATTTGGTATTAACATATATATTGTTATTCTATTTTCACATTTAGACATTCCTTAATAACTTTACAATTCTTGTCTTATTTCTAAAGTTATTATAGACACAGAAAACAGATAATTTAGCAAATTGGAGCTTAGGTAAACTTTAAAGCAAATATCCAAAAATTTGCATAGATTGAAATAGGCTGCTTCTTCAGCCACATTTGCGTTCCGTGGTAATTAAAAGATCACCAGAAAAAATATACTTTAAAGCACTTTGGGACGAGAAGGATATGCACCAATCGCATCCTCTAGCATGGAACATAGTTTTGCTAAAATCCAAAAGGAGACCAGAATTGCTCTCCTTGGTTGAACCTGGGTAGAAACAGTAATTTTCCCCCAAGTGTCTGTGATATGCTCAGACAGGGCAGTTCCCAGAAAATTAATCTTAGAACTGGTAACACCAGAAGTTTTCTATTTCCATGCACCTAATGAGTAATAAGTTATTTACAATATTCTATGCTTCTTAAAGATTATAAATAAGTGTATTTCTACAAAGCACTTTCAAATGCTTTGGACATTGCAGCCCCAGTCACAATCGCAGTGGCCTCAGCACTTGGATTTACTTGCCAATTTCTTCACTTCCGTAATTTCTAAAAAAATGATCCATTATCACTGTTTCTACTTCCTCAGCATGCTCTTTTGTGAATTATCTCTAGTCAAAATTCTACCCCATTCAACTCACAAAATGCTTTGAGAAATAATCAGAGATTTTCCAAATGATGCTCCACATCAATGTTTTCATGTGTCCTTGTTTTATATAATGCTACATTAGCCTGGTCCTCCTCATACCTTCACCGTTAGTTTTATTAACACAACTTCTTCCTGTGCTCAACAGTTTACCTTTATCTTTATTTTTTTCTCCCTTTATACACTTCTTTTTTGTAGGTTCCTCAACCCCATTTCATGAGAAATCCCCTCTCTACATCTACTGTTCAAGTCTGCATTTTATTTTCTTTCAAAGTTCTAGTTACTTGCTTCCTGAATATTTCTGCTTGGATATCTTACTATCCTAGAAAATAGAGCTTAAGTTTACATATTTAAATAGCATTCCCTTAATCATACTTCCTCCCTCCATTCCAATTTCCTTCACTCTCTTACTGCCTACGCAGTAAAGTCAAACCTCTTTAGCCTATCATTTTCAGGGAACCTTCCAGCCTTATTGCACCTTCTCATCTTTTCAATGGTCACCATTCAAATTTAATTTGAGCACTCACTGATGACCCCCAAGAAGTCTGGTAATTTTCTTTCTCTTTTCTGTATACCCCTCCAATTGCTGATAATCTTCTCCCAATTTGTGATCTGTCTAAAGCCTATCCATTCTCAAAGAACATCTTACATCTCCAAAATGGTGCCTCTGTTAGTCTATCAAGCTGTCTGTTACTTCTTTAGTATTGCTTAGCACAAACTTTAATTACCAGACACGTATATATGTTTATCTATGAATATATATAATATACACATAGGAAGACCAGAAAGACCAATAGAACGTGAGCTTCTCTTTGTCAAGGTACTTCTGCTGGAAAGTAATTCATCATTGGCCTATTATTTTTACGCATGTCTTTAATCAAAAGTGCCCTAAAGTGACCCCTCAATGAGTCACACTCTTGGATAATCCTCTCCCCTTGAGGGTGAGAGAAATCTTTGACTTGCTTCTGGCCGATAGAATATCGCAAAAGCATAGTCACCCCTTTGATTAGGAAATATTATATGGCCAAAGATGATGGAACAGTCATTCACATAATTATGTATAAAACTCCATCTTAGTAGACTGGAGTGAGAGACTCTCCTGCTCACCTTGAAAAAGTAAGTGAGTATGAAAAAGCCTGTGAGAGGGCAATATGGCAAGGAATTGTGAGTAACCTTTATAAGCTGATCTCTAGAAGCCAGGTGACAGACAGCGGGAAATGGAGACCTCAGTCCTACAGCCACAAGAATCTGCATTCTGCTAACAACAAAGTGAGCCTGGAAGAATAGTCTGAGCTCCAGAAAAGAACTCAACCTAACTGCCATCTTAAGTTTAGCCTATGAGACTTTGAGCAGAGGACTGTGTTCCCACACCCAGACTCCTGACCCGTAAGGACTCTGAGATTATAAACATGTTCTAACCAACTAAGTATGTGATAATTTGTTGCATAGCAATAAAAATCTAATACAGGCCTTGCTGACTTTTGTTCTGGCCTATCTTTTCCAGAACGATTGTTTGGCAAAGAGCCTTGGAATATCAGCATCTCCTGCAAACATGAGGGCAAGGTTGCTGCCTGACTGGTATAATCAGTGTCTCCTTCCAGAGCAAAGGACAGGCAGGTTTGCTTACTGTCCATAATAAAAGAGTCGGGATCTCTAAGCCCAGGGTTCCTCAGCTGTGATGCAAACCCACTACCTGTTCAGTGCGCACCTGAGCCCCTTCACGTCACCCCTGGGGGACTTGGAGTACAAGGGGAACTCACCCAAACATGAAGCTCCTTCTTTTTGCTGTGCCGTAAGTGTAAAGACTCTGACTCAGAACAGGAGTCGCACACCCTCTGCCGTTATCCACAATACTGTGGCAGGCTGACTTGTGAGTCTGCACATAGGGTGAAAGCTCATACCATTCACAGTTCTTGACAGAGTTCATCTTATTTGCTTTTGTATTCCCTGCATGTGACATAAGCCCTAGAATCATGCCTAACACATCATAGGTGGTCAACTGAAGATTTTAAAGTAACTAATTAACTAATGAATCCAGTTCAACCACTATAACCTTAAGGAATTTCTCCTTATGAAATATGTCATTTACAATCTGTGTAATTAAGTTAGTTTCCTATAATGTCTTTATTAAAATTTTGAATATGTAAATTTTATATTTAATTTTGTATTCCCAAACAGATGATATGCTTGTTGAGGACATGGATTTTTTTCCCTAGTATTTATGTTTCTGATTGTGTCTACAGAGTATAGTATTTAATAAATTGTAAGTACCTAATGACTACAACCATTTATTTATTAAATTTGATTTTTAATGTAGTCACACACACTTTCAGAAGCAGTATATTGCCCCACATCATTTTCAACTGATCTGCCAACTAATTGGATTTTAAATAATAAATAATGAATAATATGGGATCACTAGCTATTTGAAGAATGTTCAACCTTTTTAATATAAAGTCTTCTGGTGGTAAACAGATGATTTTCTTAGAAGTATTTGGATTATCAATATGAATGTCATTTACAACATTCTCACACTTTACCTATGGCATACAGGCCCAGGATGCTATATTCTCAAGAAGGCTAGTTTGACATTGTTTTTCTGCTTTTCTCTAATATTTTGTATGTTTTGAATGAGAATTCACATTAATTATCTCTTTCATACTCACTTGGAAGGATAGGTAATATGCTATGAGTGAAGAATTTGAAACATATGAGTTACCGACAGCACACACAGATCAACGAAAAACCTAGTAGTGAAATGTAGGTCTGAGGTCATACCCCAGAGCATTTTTAGGTAAGTTGCCTGCTTTAAAAGCCACAGAAAGTAGAGGAGGACCCATGGAAATCTTAACTTTGGGCTTGAAATATAAAGTTTTCAAGTCTCTTCAGTTGGGGAAAATAAACACTCTTGGATTTGGTAGTGGCCTTAGTATTTTCTATCTTCATTTCTTTTTTCTCTCCAAAGCCCCAGTACATAGTTGTATATCCTAGTTGTAAGTCCTTCTAATTCTTCTCTGTGGGATGCAGCTGCAGCACGGTTTGATGAACAGTGTGTAGGTGCGTGCCCAGGATCCGAAGTGGAGTGTGAGAATGTAACCACCACCCCACCAGGCTGGCCCCTCCATCTTCATTTCAAGAGTTCAGTTTATCCTGTGAGGCAGAGCTTGAGAAGGAAATCTTTTTCAGTATGTACCTCTTATCTGATGAGAATTCTCGTCAGATACAAGATGGCTTAAGTTTAGCAATTTAACTAATTTGAAAGTTTCCACCACTAAAGTGCCTTTGTCATCTAACATCTTATGCTTAAAATTCAAAAGGGCAGGCTAATAGGCAACTAGAAAGTACTAGAAAAATGTGACCCTGAACACCTCTACACTAAATAATACCTTTATCCTAAGGGATCCAATGATAAATTTCAGGAGGCATTTGAATCTCCAGAAATTTTGCATATGTGCTTATTTTGTGTATGAACATACAGTCATGCATCTCTTAATGATGGGGATGTGTTCTGAGAAATGGGGCGTTAGGCAATTTCATCTTTGTGTGGACATGATAGAGTGTACTTACACAAACCTAGATGATACAGCCTATTACACTGCATGGTACTAATCTTATGGAGCCTCTTTCATACATGCAGTCCGTTGTCGACCGAAACCATCATTACACGGTGCATGACTGTATGTTCTAGGGAAAGGCTGTACATATTTGATCATATTCTCATGATCATATTCCTGTCCCATAAGGGAATGAATTAAGGAGATTATAAACACAGGCTAGTTGTTCTAGAATCTAGATTAGTAGATGACTAAATTTAAGGGCATTCTAAAATTTTAAAAACTAATTTTCATTCTTGTTATAAAACAGCATGTAACCTGTTACATTATTTCTTATAGAAGAAAGCTTTGTTATAAATCAAGGCATTTAATCAATAAGAACGTTTTCATTCACCAACCCTCTCCTGTTTACACACTAGACCATATTAATAATAACTATACCATCTCCAAAATCTTGAGTTCGAGTAACCAATTCTTTGACTCTTATCCTCCAGGCATACCAACTGTAATGCTCACATTCCAAAAATTCTTCAGTTCATCTGAATCTCCAATCCACATATTTACTTTCCATCTCTCATCTCATGGTCTCATTTACCTTCTTAATCAGTTTGAATTTCATGGCCCGTCATTATAACAATTTCTGTGCATATACCCACAACTCCTTTGTTCATTTTTGTTTAATTCATATTTTCCTGACTACCAGCCCCACCCACCCCCTGCTAAAGATGCCTGTTTCGATGGACAGACTGTTTATAAACTATCTCTGGACAACTGCTCCATTTGTGCACTAGGTTCTTTTATCCATCGCCTCTCACCTAACCTTAGAATTTTTTCTTGAAATGTTCACTTTCCCTGCTGCATCATGATTTTCCATATTTACTAGAAAATTTCTACAGCTATATGGACATGTATTAAAGTAAGATTGGGAGTTTTTCAGTAGAGCGATACAGAGGATAGGGTGGAAGAAGGGAAGAGCACAGCTGTAAAAGGTGTTTTCAATAGTGATATTGTAGTAGCATATCACAGAACGTAAGCTGGATAAGAAGGAAAACACACAGGAGGAGATTAAGATTGTACAGTGAAAAGGTGATGAAATCAGTGGATCTGTGCTCTTGAGGAAAGTCAAAGAACTGTTGGGTGCTATAAAAATATAGATGAGCTGGAAGTTGGCGGTCAGAGAGGAGAAAAACTAAAATTGAGATGTAAAGTTGTGACATAATTATTGTTAATGGAAATATCCCAAGTTTGTCCATGGGAGTGGTGAAAAAGTAGTGTGGAGGAAAAGCAACTGAGGGCTCAGGGTATTGGTAGGTAATTAACAAGGTTATAGAAGACACTAAAAACCCAGGCAAGAGTAGTGATGGAAAGGAAGGCAGTGATCTGGACAGCAAAGCGTGGCATGAATGTGATGTGGAGGTGGGAACTGACATGGGCATAAGTAAATGCCATCAATTAAGAGTTTAGTCTGAAGGTTTATTCTGATAGCATGCACTTTAGAGAAGTTGAGACTATGTGGGAGAGAGGAGAATTTGCTTGAAAAACAGCAAACAAAGCACAAAAGATACCATCTACCTCCAGACTGACATCACATGTGAGAGAGGGAAAACACTCTCCACCTGAGAGAGCCCTGGGGGGAGTGTCCTCAGTGAACAGCTACATTTCCAGTAGAACAGGAAACGGAAGGGACACTCAGAAGTAGGCTGTTGAAGACAAGGTTACTAGACCCTTCATAGACCTCACGGTGCTATGGAGGTAAAAAGCACCATGAAATTTTGGGGGCTTCTGTTCAAATTGGCCATTCTAAGTGGATATTAAAATTGGCTCCAGGAATATACCCCAGTCTAGTTAGTGCATTCATAAACCATTTAATAATTTTACCTCATTAAATACATTTACATTTGAATCCTAGCTGGGAGAGTGAATCAGAATTTATTCATTCGAATGATAACACAGTTACAGGGCAAATAGAGCTGGACTTTGTGTTTAACTGAATTTATCCTTTACAGACTCAACACGAGGTAATCAGCTTTTTAGCCAGATCTTAATAACAAATCCAAAAGAAAATGATCGAAAATAGTAACGTTTTTGAAGCGTTACTCTTTGTCTTGAATTATTATTACTAGGGGCTTAATAACAAAATTGAATCAAAAACAAATTTTTCATTGTTGTATTCAAAAAAAGAATCTACTTAGTGTTTCATTGACCCAAAAATCTATCTTACAATCAGTACTGAGCAAGGGGAATCAAGAGTATAGAGGAAATGAGAAATTGCCAGTTAACATTCTTTTTAGAACTGAAAAGTCACTTGTGAAATCGATTAATGTCGAAAAGTGCAAGATGAACAAAGATGTGGAATAAAGGGAACTGTACCTTCTTACAAAGTGTGTCATCGCACTCTGACCTCCTCATGCCCTTTTCCCACCATAATGTCTCTCTGTCAGGGGACTCTGTGGATAGGCTTCAGCTGGTCAGTCTGCCTGCTGATCATTTGATCACTGAAAAAGACAGCAAAACAATGTCACTACACAAAGAGTAATTCTTAACTTAGTGTTGGTGGAAAAAGAAAGAACAAAACATTAATTTTACGTTTATTTTTAGTTGGAACATTTCCTGTAGCCAATGCCAATTCTTTGGTTGGTCTAGAAATGAATGTATAAAAAAGATAAGAATCATTAATAATTGCATAGTAATATTAGTTGGAAAAGTGTATGCTTATACTCTCTAAGGGAGGCATTATTATCTCCTCTACTTTACACATGAGGGTGAGGAGGGTTAAAGTTAAACTATTTGTTCAAAACTTCAATAGCTGTTATAAAGCTTTTCTGTTCTATGTCTTTTCTTAGCACAAAAACAGAATTTTATACATCTCGCCCTGGGCTTTTCAAAAGTCACTTATTTAAAATATTCATATAGTACTTGAAAATAAGAAGTTAAATGTTATAGATAAACAAAGAAATCAGAGACTTCAAAAAGAAAAAAAAGGAAAACATTATACAAAAGGGTTTGCCAGCTATGAGAGAGGCTTGAAGACAAGTGTGCTGGAGAAACAGAGTGGGTTGGTTTGAAAGATATGCAAAGAGAAGGGGGTTTACAAGGATTTAGTGGGATAAAGAAATTGTTTAGTGAAATAATCTGGAAAAAAGACATAAGGAATAGGACAAGGAAGCCAAAGGCTAGCTTTGTCAGCTTTTATTTTTGACTGTGTGAAATGAAGGATACGTGCACAGTGACTCATCTTGCGTGTGTGCTGACTTATTTGCTGTATCCGGAAGGCGCCTCCTGACTCTCAGCATTTAGCACTGGAACAACAATTCAAAAACTAATAACTGGAGTTTTCCATTTTTGACTGGCCATTTCATGTTTTTAATGGACTGAGCTGGAACAGAGCTACAGAATTTCCAAGTGACAAGTTATTTCCCTAAAAGAGAAATGGTCTACTTAGGATAGGGCATAGCAACTATGAATCTTAACAGTAAAACCAGTTTTCTTTTTTTTTAATTGTCTTTCAAAAGAATTTTTGCGGCCAGCCCAGTGTCCCAGTGGTTAAGTTCACGCTTTCCACTTGGGCAGCCCAGGGTTTTGCTGGTTTGATCCTGGGTGCAGACCTAGCCCCACTCATCAGGCCATGCTGAGGCGGCGTCCCACATAGCAGAGCCAGAAGGACCTACAACTACAATATAAAACTAGGTACTGGGGGCCTGTGGGGAGAAGAAGAAAAAAAAAGAGAAGAAAAAGAAGATTGGCAACAGATGTTAGCTTAGGTGCCAATCTTTAAAAAAAGAACAATAAATTTTAGGGCTGAGAGTTACTTTTCAGATTTTTAAAAAGTAATTCAAGTAGGAAAAAGAAATGATTCATGTTGCTGATTATTAAAAACTAGTAAACATATAGCTATCTTCCCTAATTTAGCTCAATTTAAACTAAAAATAATTATAGCATGTGTAGAAAACTTATTTTAAACAATATTTTGTGTCTATCTTGATATGAAGGAAAATTTGTATTTTAAAAGACTGACATTTACATCTAAAAAGTATCAGACTGGATTAAATTATTGACAATAAATTCTTTAAGTGTATTGAATTATGGAAGAAGTAATGTGCAAATTACCAGAAAATAAGAATGTGGCGAAGGTAGAGAAGACCCTTGTAAAGCATAGAGTCTTGTTCAGATAAATGTTGTTATCACTGTGATCAACTTCAAGTAAACATGGAAAGACCACGGGTCACTTATATTTATTTTTCATTCTTAATATTTGAGAGTATACTAATTTTTCTGCTTTATTTTCTTGATACAGCAATGATACTTCCTAAAGCTCTATTTTGCATAACAGTTTTTGTTTTACCACTTAAGACTTATATATTGTAAAAGAAAGGAGTAGATTTACACCTCTTAATGCCTTACTCCCCCGGTTAACTCTTTAACAAAGGTCTATTGGGGTGTTTTGCATTTTTGTGACTGCAAACCTGTACATGAAAAATTAGTAAAGTGTAATATTCTATACTGAGAAGATGTAAATAGCTCAGAATTATTAGTTTGTTTTACAAAATGATCTACTAATGAATTCCAAAATATATTATTTAATGCAAACAAGTAGTTGATTGATACTCTTTTTAAACCAATTAAGCTACTACACATTCAAAGTTGGGACGGTGTTTTTTTTCTTGTAAGACCTACCAAGGATCCACAGCTTTACTTTGCATTGTACTCTCCAATAATATCTATTTAGACTTGTTGACCATTGTTTAGGACAGAGGCAGAAAACTATTTAACGTTATCTTCACGCCATAATGCTTTTACCTGTTTCATTTCTTTTCTCCAAAGAGACTGAAAGGAAGGTCACATATGTATACATTTTCAGAGATGCTTTCAGAAGATGCAACATAATTGCTTTGCATAGCAAAGCATTTACAGGTTTGTTTTTGCTGTTGTCTGGAAGCCAGTTTTACTTTTACCGTGCACAACTTATACATCCAACATTACCGCAAAAATCTCCTTTGAAGTTGGTCCGAGTTCTGAGCTGAAATAAATTCTCCTGAGAAAAGAAAAAAAAGCTCCAAGATGATTTCTAGAATTGCTTTCCTTGACTATGTGTCCAGTGTTCTAAATTTTATTAAACTTCTAATGATATTGTTGAAACAGAGATAGTTTTGAAAGTTTACCAATTTACACATCTATTACAATAGCTACTCAGAGAAAGCGTTTATTAAAATATCTTGAAGGCCCATATTTCAAAAATCATTGATATTTTTAGTATACTTGTTCTGCTATTTACACAGTAAACCACAGTCTCTGATAATCTTTGATATATTGCCAACTATTATGTACTCTGTAAATTACTTCAATATGTTCACTTAAAATATCCATTTAACTGGAATGTCTTAATGTAGACAATACTTGGTACTATGCAAAGTGAAAATGAGCGTTTTTCTTTACTGTTTATATAGAGAGCCATTAATTCACATTATTAGTTGGTAGAATCATATTGGTTGACAAAATGTATATTCTCTCTTGTATTTCCCTCCGTTGTGAATCTTGAGCTATTACACTAGCTGTCCATTTAAATGGAAGTCACAACTGGTTTCCCATTTCCTTATTTAAAAAAAAGATGACTCTCTTTTTTACTTGGCCCTTTTATCGTATTGACCTTAGGTTAATAAGTACAGGAAACAATCTAAATGTAAAGATTAACTTAATGTTAATATCTTCTAGGCATTAGATCTTGCTTTATTGGGTAGGAAGTAAACATTAAAAGAAAATGAGCTCTTAAAAATGCTATTTCACCACTGTTTGAACCCTCAAGGTACTAAAAGTAATAAACAAAAGAGAAAAGAAGTGGAACCAAAATGCACAAGTACTGGTGTATCTGATGTCACTTCGTTCTTTAGAGGTTCTGCTTATTTTCAGAGAAAACAAATTCTTCCAAAGGATGAAAATTGAGTTTTCATATTTTGTGAATATTGTTTTAATATGGCTTCTTTTAATAAAGTACCCAAGACTTTCTAACTCTTGAAGTTGATTTAAAAAGCAATGGGGTTTATCTGAGGGCCAACAGGTAAAAATCTATGAAGACAGGCTAAAAAAGATTTAGTGCTCTCTTGGGAAGAACATAATTAAGAAAGATTTCACTGAAATACACAAAACTGAACATGATAGAAATAATGTCAAGCAGACTATTTTCCACTTACAGAAGATAACAAGATGAGGGTTCAGGAATGGGACTGGAGGAAAAAGGAAATTCAAGGCAGATGTTGGGAAGTACTTTTTCATCAAATGGATCACAAGTACTTGGGAAAGGAGTCTAAATGGAAAAACTAAAGTGGAAGTGAAATCATTGGGATTGAAGAAATTTTAATATACATTTTAAATGTGGAACAAAAGAGAATACATAATTATTTTTATTGTTTGGCATGCTTATTTTGAATTTCAATTAAACAGACCCAAAATAAAGTCATGCAAATCAAACTAATTATAAATTATGAAGAAAGAGAGCGGATGTACTAGTTTTAACAAATAAATTCTTTGACCTGCGGTGTGTAAATCACTGATTCGACCCCGTGACTCTGGGGTAGATGCTCCCCTTCTCACTCTGAGTGATTCTCTCAGTGCCTCTCAGGCACCAGTGTGCTATCTCTGAGTTTTCTTAATTTAGTCTCTTTAAGCGTGTACTTTTGAGAACTGTCAGTATTCTAAAGATTGTTAGATTCAATCTCTTAAATGCTATAGGAATTAAATGAATATGTATTAAATTGCATAGCTGGAGCCCCAAATCAGAACTTCTAATATTGCCTGATAATTTCATGTCCTAGGGAAACTTAGAACAACGGATCCGAGACTCTTCTCTCCCAAACGTCTTGACCTCCTATTTTGCACATTTCTAGCCCTGAAACTAAAATCAGTTATTCTCGGAAGCCCTTGTTCTCTTTGATGGGGAATAGTTTTTACAGAATATAATCTGCGTGTTTTCAGTAGGTAGAATTAGGAACTATTTAATTAATTAAAAAATTAGAAGATTATGCTGATATTTCCATTTCATATTAAATATCATAGAGTCAATCATTTTGATTTTAAAACTATATCTCTTATATACTGAAAAATCTATGCCTAACAATATTGGTGTAATTATTTATTTGTTTTGTTCTCAACACACACAGAGATTTTGAAGATAAAAATACCAGCATTGCAACTAACAATGTCTTATGGATGTATTTGAAAGTTGCTTTTGTTTGTAGAATGCTATCAAGTATGCAAGTCCACATCTATGTTCTAAAAAGCATTTGAAGGAGTTATTTTATCCATGCTGGCTGTCAGCAACTTGAAAAACAGATACATTGTTTTCAGTTGGCTTCCCATTTTTAGGAAATTTTTTTCCATTGGATTTTCCTTTTCAATTCCATTTTATTTTTTGAATATTTAAAATATTTGATTATTTCAAACTTCAATACTGAACAACAAATAATATTCAAAGAAATATTCCCACTCTGTCCTCTCCCGTATGTTCTCCCTCACAAAGATAATGATTTATTAATGTTTTTCTTTATATTTAAATGTTGCCATTTGCAAATTTGTGGAAATATGGTATTGTAGTAACTCTAACCAACCAGTTGTCAAAACCAGAAACCAGAGAATTATTTTGTCTGCTGTTTAATTTGTTTCTTCTCTTAGATTTCTTGAATCTTTTCTCTCTACCTTTTATGCAGTTTTTTTTCCTGTTCACATCTAACAGCTATTAAATTATCACCCTGCCAATAATCATCTCTCCCTCAAAAACATCATCCACAGCATCTAGAAAGTTATTTTTTCATTTAAATGTACACTGTTATATGTCTCATTGATTCCACATTGCCTCCAGAGCCAAGATTCAAATTAAAATCTTCAGACTAAAAATTAAATTCCTTTTCTATTATAAGTATTTGCCTCCCTAAGTCTAATACGTCTTAGTGCCCCACACATTTCTTTTTTTTTTTCTGCTTTATCTCCCCAAACCCCACAGCACATAGTTGTACATCTTAGTTGCAGGTCCTTCTAGTTGTGGGATGTGGGACACCGCCTCAACGTGGCCTGATGAGCGGTGCCATGTCCGCGCCCAGGATCCGAACCCTGGGCTACCGCAGCACAGCGCACGAACTTAACCACTCAGCCACGGAGCCGGCCCCTGCCCCATACATTTCTGACCCACCTTCCTTTGCTACCAAGTTACCTATGTTCAAAGAGGGTGAAACAACTTTCATATTATAAAAAATTACATAATTATATATCATATAAGAAGAAATAATTTCCATAAAAAAGCTTTGCTGAGCCTTAATAAAGTAATATGTTTTGATTTTAGTTGCATAATATATATTTAATGATAAAATTAGTAAGCATAGCCCTAAAAGATCAAGTATTATTTTTCAGCCTCTGATCTACAGAACTGCCTAAATCCGTACTATAGCACATTTGGGATGGACACATGAATTCAGATGCTTTGGGTCCTAGACCTAAGACTTTAAAAACTGAGATCTTGAACAAAAGTAGAGATATATAATAGGATGCATGAAACTCGCCAGGAAAACACTTTTTCCTACAAACTTCATGTACTTCCTTGATATATTTTATACTTTGTCATTAAAGTCTTGAACAAGGGGTTTCCTGGTAAGCAGAACTATCACTGATTTCACATAATTCTTCTGACTGATGAAACACAAATATCTGTGGGTCTTTGATTTAAAGCTTTAGCCTAAAGCCATATCTTTAATAGGGCATAATTTAGTTTATTTGCGTTGTATTTATATTTGTAATACTCATTTTACTATTTATGGAACTTTCACATCAAGAAACTGAATATATACATTTAGCTTAATATTAAAGACCTATTGATATTTTATTAACTGTTCTAAATAAAACCCTTGGACAACAATCTAGTTATGTACCAATTTCCCTCTATAAGTACAAACAATGTTTATCTAATGTATTTTTGGCTTACAAAAAATAACGAAGTGCCTGTATTGAAGTCACATTAGACACTTCATGAATGTGCAAGAATTATATACTAATTACATACTTGAAATCCATTCATTCAAAAGGGTTTAACTAGCCATTAAATTCAAGCAATTATGCCAGGCTATGGGGGATAGAGGGCATCAAAATGAATAAAACTGCATTACTATTCTTAAGGAGTTTACAATATAGAAAGAGAGAAAGCTTAATAGAATAGTCACTGTTCTGCAAAGAAGTGTAAGATAAATGCTACGAAATTCCCTTACCCCACCTCAAAAAAGAACCAAAATAAAGGAGGAGAAAACAAAATTACCTAGGAAGTTCCTGGTGGAATTTCAGTTCTTAGAAGGGAGAGCTTGGGAGAAGCAGCTCAGGAAACAGTGTCTCATGGAAAGCTAAGGGATGGAGAAGCTCAACTGGATCAAGACACTGTGGAGACGATTGCAGGTCAAAGAGGCTTACTCCAAGGATAACGGCTGTGGATGTCAGAGACGGAACGACGCACTTGGTAGGATGACAGATGTTCTTGAGGAAAATGTTAACTTAGAAAGTGGACTAATTATGGATCAGCCAGTATTGATAGTTCAAATGAAATCTCAATATGTTGTTCTGGGTCTTGTTAAGATTCTAATCAAATGTGAATGCTTATTGCTTGCTGATGAGCCTCTCTCAGAATAAAAGTGTATCAATAACTGTGACGGGTCTGAGATTTACCCTACTTGTAAGTTAACAAGTTGGCCTGCCACAGATCCATGGATTCTGGCAGAAGACACGAGACTCCCGGGCCAGAGACAAAGGACATGAGGACTCACAGTAAAGCAGTAACAAGCCTGTCAACACTTCCTCCGGCTAGTTCCTCAGACCACAATTCCTGCAGGAAGATGGAGTGCTTTTTCAATTGAGTGCTTGCATTCAAGATAATACCTAACAAAGAAGACCTTGGCATCAAGTCCAATTATGTGTATTGCAAGAAAATCTCCACATATAATTTTGATTTTCATTTGTCATTAAAAACAATTCAATAAAGAGTAATTTGAAAAAAGAGTTCAATAAGCTTAAATAGCATTGGAAATATAGTAATTACCAGTCAAGTCTCTATTGTAAGTAAACTTTGTATGTGTCCACCACCATGCCAGAAGTTGAAGAGACAAAAGAAATCCTAGATGAAATCTGTGCTTTCTCAGAATTTACATGTTAACTAGGAAGGTAAAAATGTAAGCATAAATCAAAAAAGGAAATTAAGTACTTACAGTACAGACTAAAAGTATAGTAGATACATAAATAGAAAAAATTAAAAATAATAGTTCTTATAATAATATATCAGATTATGGTTT
Source organism: Equus quagga (assembly GCF_021613505.1). Classification (NCBI taxonomy): domain Eukaryota; kingdom Metazoa; phylum Chordata; class Mammalia; order Perissodactyla; family Equidae; genus Equus; species Equus quagga. The sequence goes on along the minus strand of NC_060287.1, from coordinate 454,694 downwards.
ATTAGTTCGGAACTGGTTATCATATGTGGAAAAGAAGCTGTTTCAACATTTATATGTTTCTACCTTATGTGTAGTGAGAGGCAGTATGCACAGTCGTTATAAGTGTACACCCTGGATCAGCACCTTAGCTGAAATCCAGCTGTTTGACTTAGAACAAATTATGTTAACCTCCCTAGTCCTCTAAGACTTCATCCACAAAATGAGCATAATAATTGCATCGAATTCTTAGCTTGGTATAAAACTTAAATAGTTAATACATGTCAAATTCTTATAAAAGTGTCTATGACCTAATAACCACTCCATATATTTTAGCTTCCACTGTTATTTCCAGGTACCAAGTGCTTGTCTCTATCAGGCACACATTTATTTACTTGATGCTATTTCTTAGGAGATCAGGTACCACATTGGATTTATCATATCCGCAATGCCTGCACATGTCAGATCTATTACAGCCATGTTACACTTACTTAAAAAAGGGTTGGTGGGGGGCTGGCCTGGTGGTGTAGTGGTTAAGTTCGTGCACTCCCCTTCGGCAGCCTGGGGTTGCAGGTTCGGATGCCTGGTGTAGACCTACCACCATTCATCAAGTCATGATGTGGTGGCATCCCATATAAAAAGTAGAAGATTGGCACAGATGTTGGCTCATGGCTAATCTTCCTCAGCAAAAAGAGGAGGATTGGCAACAGATGTTAGCCCAGGGCCCATCTTCCTCACCAAATCAAAAGTGGGGAGTCGAGGGATGGGCCCGGAGGGAAGAGAAGGGAAGAAGGAAGGAAGAAAAACAAGAGAATTGCAAAAACAGTGAATGAAAATAGTCCCTTTGCTTGAAAAACTCCCATTTTATCAGTGAGACAGACGTTCATACATTTGATTTAAACACAGCTGTAGCCCTGTGGTGAGGGGCAGAGGGTGCGGCACCAGGACGGCTGTCGGAGAACAGGGTCTGTGGAGGTTGGGGGTCATGGGTGGAGGCATTCTGTGCAGGGGAAATGGCATGAATGTGGATATGGGATGGGAAAAGACACAGACTCTGTAAGGAAAAAGCAGTTCACTGTGGCCTCAGGATTTTGTTCAAGGGGAAAACTGAACACCACGAAGCCATAGTGTAAATTGGATCCAGACTTAGCAGGACTTGGTGTGTCATTACATTTTCTGTATTTAAGAAGACAAACTCAACGGTGGTTTTTTTTTCTGTTTTTTTTTATTATTTGTTTCTATTTATTAATGTGTATATTTTACATTTCTGGTATTTTGCAGTTGTTTTGAAGAAAAAGAAAGATAAATTAAGCTTTGCTTTAATTTTGCTAGTTTTGGGTAATTTTACATGGTGGCTATTTATGTTAAAAATAAGCATGTGTAACATGTTTTATCACTCTGCCATGGGAAATTTGATCTAGTCCCCATGCTAAAAGGCCCTCTGAAAGATGAAGACATAGGGCTATGATTCGGTAAATCACAGTGCCAGCGCCGGGTTGAAAAGGGCCTCGGGTTTTTCCGCGGCCCCACCGCAGAATCCTCTCGACGACGTCGCCACCAAGCGGTGGTCGAGCCCCTGTGGGAAGAGCGGGCCGCCCTCACGCCGCAAATAAAACTAGAGTGAGCCAAACTTTAAATATAAGCAATAAAGAGCGGTGTGTTTAAGTTAAAACATGTACAATGCTGATCTTTAATGCCCCCAGTTCCTAAAGAAACATCTCTGTTTCACATAGAGTTTGAGGATTAGATTCGAAACAGTTACTTTCTAACCTTAAGAAATATTCATTTTAAAATATTTCTTTCTATACATAGTGTTCTGCACAGAAGACAGCAAAAGCAAGAGGAGCCAGGAATTAACAAACATGAGCAGAAGTACAGCAAAAGGAAAGCAGGAAGGGGACAGACGACACACTGCAAATGCAGACTGTGCCTCTGCTATTGGCCCTTGCATTTTATTTCTATGTAAGAAATGAGCACAACTTTATTATAAAAGATTCATTAGCGTCACAAGTAATGGTAGATCAGCTAGTGTTTTGATCAACCCAAGAAATAAGCACTTGGATGTTTAAAACACTTGGCAAGACATAGGCAGAATCTGAAATGAGTTGAAGGATCACAGATAATGAAGGATGTGCTGCTCGTCCTCAGAATACACAGTGTTCTGGCTTCTGATGCCAGCAGAGGCTCAGGAAGTAATTCTATTAAGCTCGTGCTACAAATCCTTATTGATGTCATAAGGCAACTACAATAGCAAAAACAAAACTAAATAAAACACTTGTCCAACTCTGAACCAAAACAGAACTTTCTGTGGAGAAGAGAATATAAATTATTTATTCTGTGAGAACAGCAGGTAACAGTCTTTATTCCTTCTCTCAATAAAGATAGAATTGTTTATGGATCAACTTCAGCACCGTGTAGTTCGAAGTAACTCTTTTCTGAATTAGTTTCATTATTATAGGGGAAACCATCAAACTATAGGTAGCATAGAACGTGGCAACAAGATATGCTATGTCCAGATTCTGTTGCCAAAATTTTACTCCTTCACATACCTCAAAGTTGTTTTTATTCATTTATATATTCTTATACTCTGCTTTGTTCCAGAATCACACATACACGCATGTGCACATATACCTGTGCACACACGCACACCCCAAAAGGATTTAGTGTATAGTTAAGTGACTTAGAGTGAGGAGAAAATAAGGGAGAGAAAAATATAAAACCAGGCTCAAAAAGCCATCCCAGGCGGTCCAGTGAAGTTGCTAAAAGCAAGAGACGATCATTAGATGAACCTAAAAATAGGCTCTAAAACCTTTCTCCTCAGTCTCACTGGGGCATAATTATTGTCATTTCAAAACTGCTTGTTCTGTTGACTGCGTCCGCACTCTCTGTGGCTGCCATCCGAGGTCGTTAGAATCTTTCAAGCAGTTTGTCAGAATGATTGGATGTTGCTTTTGGGTTCCCCTGCTGATGAGAAAGTCAGCAAAGCTTTTAGGACTGAGTACGGGAGAGCACTCGGCAGTGATGGAGTCGTTGTGCCCTGTGAAGTTATGCAAAGAATCTCTCTCCCATCCCAGGCTCCCCCTCGGAGCCGCTCTTAGGTGCCTGAAGTTAGTGGGCTCGGCATTCCACGCTGTACCAACTGGACCTGAAAGCCTTCCTTTTTCCTTTCTATCTCAGTTGGGATTCATTCTTAAATATTACTATATTACTACAAAGCAAGCGAGGTTTTTTCCCTTTTTTCATTTTTTGGAGGAAGAACAGGGCAGATGCTTAATCAGTAGAGCCAAAGCCACTGCATTTTGAGGAATAAATCCCATATAAGCAATTTTCAACTCATTTGATTAAATGGAAAGATGTTTTAAATGTAGCCTGTAATCAAATACAACTGAAGATTTAATAGAATTTACTGAAAACAAAAATACAATCTTCGTATGACTTGAATCACAGTACCTCATTCAAATACAGCCCCTACAAATGTCCGTTTCTACTTGTCAAATAGTAAAGCCAACTATAGAATACGTCGCACCATGACTCCTAAAGTCACCGTTCTAGGAGTTGATACACAGTAATCTATTTACCCTAGCAGAGAGCCTATGAGATGAGAATTACTCCTATGTGACAATGAGAAAACTAAGGCACAGAGAGATTACGTAACTTGCCTAGAGTCACAAAGCTGATTGGTGGCAGAGCCAGGATTCACATACACCTGCAGTCTGGTTCCCAAGCCCATGATCTCATCCACTAGGCCCTTCTGCGTCTCAGAGAGGGTGTCAAGTTTCTATGCTGACATATCTTCCAGTATTAGGTTTTCAGTCTTATCATTCATTTTGGTCCCAGAACCAGACGATGGTACCTTTATTTGGACAGTGCTTAGCTAATCTGAGATTATTTAGGTAGAATGAAAAAAAACAATAAACCAGAATTAATCCTAGGTGTAATATCTCTCTTTTATAGAATTAGGGAAGCCATTTTAACATTTTGTGGCTTGTTTTTTTTCATTTATAAAGTTGGAATATTCATATAATTCTTTTCACAATCATAAATGGAAGCTGAGCATGAATGTGACTATATAAGTCAAAATAAACTCCTGACAGATCAGTGTTGCATAAAGTACTACTCTAACTAGTAGGACATCTCCTGAAGGAGTCTGCTTGATTTTTTCTAAACTGGTAAAGTACATGGACCATGGGTATAGGGTCCCCTAGGATGCCTGCAAAAATGTAATTATAGTACCTTTACTTAGACCGACTCATCAAAATTCCTGGCAGCTTGGCATAATAAAAATACGCATTTTATTAAGCTCCCATGTGATTTTTATATACGAGAATTGGATAATAGTTGCTCTTGAACAAGCCTTGGTTCTCCAACCTGCCAACACATTCAGTTCACCTGGGAACTTTGAAAGTTAAACTGAATAAATCAGAATCTTGGGTGGTTATGGGGCCTGAGCATCTGATGCTGTTAAAGCTTGCCAGCTGCCTCACGTAACCTGTGCACTCAGGTCCCAGGACCACTGCCTGCCTTCAAGTTCACAGAAAACGATGGAAAAGGGAGTACACCTTTTCTGACTTCAATAATTTAGGAATTATTATTACATCACTAATTATAAAAATGATCATCTTTGCCAAGTTATTCTTTTTGACCTGTGAAAATCATGTTGAAACGCATGTCCTGCCCTCACTTTCACGAGAGTAAGTACCCTGGAAGCTGCTGTATCGATTTCCTTTTCACCATTACAATGGGAGCATCTGTGGTCCAACAAGATCATGGAACAGTGGGCTTGATCACACGGCTTCTGGGGTTGTTTATAATTGTGTTGGTGGAGTGTCCTGCCCTGACAGCATATGAACATACTAGGGAATGAAATGCTTGCATACATGCTGATCTTCGAGAGTCAGTTATGCTCCTGAGACTTAAATACTGTTCATGAGTGACGCTATACAGCCCATTAAATCTCCTCACTCTTTCCATATGGAAATGCTTTGCTTAAAACTGTTCCCTAGGGACAGAGAAAAAAAAGAGGAAATTATTTTCAAAATATGTGGGGATTTTTACCGGGACATATTATATACTATATGCTCAAGTGACAATTCTGAATGGACCGTGATGACCCAAGACTTTAATTTTTGATTTAGTCTGACATTAACATCTTAACTTCTCAGTTCAGCAAATTCAAGTTCAATAGTGTAATGAAGTTAGATGCCACACTTAATGCTGCTTTTGGAATGTACTTTAGGGAAATTGATTTAGGCCCTTTTTATCCTGGGGAAATACGATTTTATGCTCTTAACTTTGAAAATGAAAACAATATGTAATAAGATGAACACTGATATGCACAACAAAAATAAATGGGTCTTAAGAACTGATTCGCTGGGGACGTGTCCCTGAGTCACTCTGGTAGCAGAAGCAATAGATATTTGGAGAGAAAGCCTGATAAGTGATAGAGAAAACGAAATATGACATCGTGTAGTGAAATACGACCAAAATTTCTGATAGTTATCTTAGCTTAAAAGCTTTAAGAAATATGCCACACTTCAAGATACTACAGGGGAGAAGTTATTGTTGCCTTGCACACAACTGAGGGCAAATCAAATTTTCTTAGCCAATGGAGACGCCCATGGATTGCAGACGGTGTTCACAAATGATGCCTTGGAGATGATGATGTCAGCTTTACATGCGAGGTAAAAGTCCAGTGGCTGGGATTTTGACAGCATGTGTTCCACTTAATAACAGTAAAAAATAACTTTATATACTGTTTTGCACATGTGCTTACTATTCTGCAAGAAAAATGCAATGTAGTAAACAAAGGCAAACAGATTATGTGTGGTTAGGCAATGGTATGTTCACTTTGATGTTCCTTTTTTTGCATTTCAGTTATATCATGTTGCTCCATGCCATCAAGTACCTGGTTCCTACTAATTTAAGGCTAATAAATCAATGAGTTCTGTGATGATCAGGTATCTTGTGTAATGACCCCATTCCCAGAATCTTTCTGTAGTGACCATATTTACTTACAATCCAATAAGACTACATTTGACACATCAACCTAGAGTCAATGGGCCATTATATTTTAAAACTGTACAACTCAAAAAGTGCCGGCCAGTGATGCGATAAGGAGCTTGCTCTGGAAAATAAATCAATATACCGTTTCCTTCACCACGAAAATCTTTCCATGGGGGCCGGCCCCATGGCCAAGTGATTAAGTTCACGTGCTCCGCTTTGGCGGCCCAGGGTTTCACTGGTTCGGATCCTGGGCGTGGACATGGCACCGCTCATCAGGCCACATTGAGGCGGCATCCCACATGCCACAACTGGAAGGACCCACAACTAAATAATATACAACTAGGTACTGGGGGAATTTGGGGGAAAAAAAGCAGAAAAAAATAAAAAGAAGATTGGCAACAGTTGTTAGCTCAGGTGCCAATCTTTAAAAAAAGAAAAAGAAAATCTTTCCAAACAACTGTCAGCTGAATCTGTGTGCTTTATGATAAAATTGATTTACCTCCCGGTGCAAGCACCTCATCTTGGTGCAGACCAGTAGCAAATAGTTCACAAACTTGGCGGCCATCTGAGGACTGGATTTTGAGTAACACTGCTTAAAACATTCATTTACCTCTATAATGCCTGTTGTGAGTTGAATGGTAGCCCCCCAAAAGTTATGTCCCTGTCCTAACCCCCAGAACCTGTGAATGTGGCCTTATTTGGAAAAAAGATCTTTGCAGATGTTATGAAATATCTTGAAATGAGATCATGCTGGATTTATCTAGGTGGGCCCTACATTCCATGTCAAGTGTCCTTACAAGGGAGAAGACACAGGGAGCAATTGGAGAAAAACAGGTGAAGTCAGAGGCAGAGACTGGAGTTATGCGGCCACAAGCCAAGGAACAGCTGGAGCCCCCCGAAGCTGCAAGGGCTCTCCCCTCAAGCCTGAGAGGCCGTGCAGCCTCCAGCACGGTGAGAAAGTACATCTCTGTTGTGCTAAGCTGCCCAGTGTGTGGTGATTTTTCTGGTAGCCCTAGGAAACTAATGCAGGGCCATAGCTTCTTATTGTTACGTTAACTCCTAAAAATGTCATCACATACATTCTTTAAGAAATATGTTTTTGAGAATATAACATACATTATATATACATACATACATGCCTAGATACATATAGAAATATATATATTTGTCAAGTACAGTGATTACACAGGAAATTAACATTTAATGGTTGCAATTCATATTTTTTAAAGGTCTTATAATTAAGCAAGGGACTCTCTCCCATTTAATTCAAGTACATTTAATTATCTGCTAAACACTAAGAATTAAATTAGCCACTTGTCACAAGTATCTCTCCCATATTTTTTGTGAGTAGAAGGGATTTTTTTCTCTTCCACAGAAATGCCATGCCATGAATTCTAATAATAATGAACCGGACAGGAATTTATTGTATGTGGTCAATATCTGTGAGTTTCACAGGTTCATTCTGATTTCTGCATGCACATATACGTATACCTAAACATACAGAAATATAAACACATATGCTCATACTACTACAGGCAAAATTTGAGAAGATACTCATATGTGAGCTCATGACTTAAATGTAAGAAATTCCCCTCAAGATTCTATTTCCAAGTGCAAATAGATTTGGAAAATGATTGTGAGAATGCACTATAATTAGCCTGACCACTTTAGGTTTTGTTCTCTTCTTTCAAAAGAGAAGGAACAGGGTGAATTTCATCACAGTGGACCACAGCATACAGGCTCTGGAGTCCCAACCTGTCAGGAACGAAACCCTTCAGGGATCTCTCACCAATATCACTTTTCCCTTTCTCAAAGCATTTATCCTTCAATTCACTACGTACAGTTGCACCTGCATGGTACATTCACATTCACTGCTGGAACTGCCAAAAAGTGACTTACAGTTACCATGTTTCTGTTAAAATTAGCGGGGCTCTTTCTGTCTGCGAAACATCTGCTCTGAGTGATACCGTGGCAGCTGTGATGACCTAATAGGAAGCTGAGCACTTCAGGATTCAATTGTACAAAAGGGGCTTTGAGGAGGATGATAAATGACCTAAATTAGATGACGAATTTTAAGTACCTAATTTTAACCTCACCCATAATGAATGCTTTTTCCTCAAGCCTCTTTGCACCTGTCGCTCTTGGAAATCGAGTAAAACGTTGCTTGTTTAGTTCAAGTTGCCTTCTCAACAGATTGTTAAGCAGTGCCTGACATGGTGGAATGACCCACTACATTGTGCCTTTTAAGACTTTTCTTTTCAGTTTCCTCTAATTTCCTATGGTCTTAAAAGGCAGGACTATCTCCAGAGATGCACATATATCATAGAAATAAATATTATAAAAGCCTATATATCATTCTTAAGAATTTTTTCACATTTTTAACACATTTCATTTTTAGACTAATCAATATGTTTTCTCTAAAAGCTTTCTGCAATGACAGTATTTTGATTTAATTTTATATTTACATGTCTACATTGCTGGGTGAGTATGTGCACTAGATAATATATGATTATTAAGAAGGTGCTTATCCATCCCTTTAAAATTATAAAGGTAACTTCATTTTTGTCTTTGAAAGCAACCTCTTCCTCACCCATCCCATCCTTTTTCATACTCACGTTGGAGACGGAATAGTGAAATAATTCTTATCATCTTGAGATCAATATAATAGCAATATCCTATTTACGAATTACTTTCAGAACAATATAATATCTTCTTCGTTCCTCAGCATAGGGTCATTGAGGTAAGTTTCTCCATGACAGATAAAGGAAACAAGATCCAGGTAGTTTAACTGCAATCATAAGGTGAAGTCTAAACTGACACATAGGTTGGGTGTGATTTTCTTTCATTAGTTTTATTATGTGTTCTTGCCAGTATATATACTTGATAAAGGAAAGGGAGTCCTTTCAACACACTTTCAACCATTGGTCACAATGCTGTGACTTCTGTGTGTGAAAAGGCACAAAATGCCCAAGTCTTTTATTATTTTCTTTATTAAATTGCTTTTCCAAAATTATCAGAGTAAATCTTTCACATAAGAACTCGTAAAATAATACAGCGGTCTGTGAATAAAGCTGCTATATGTTCTCCCCAAACCTTTTCCATTTAAATGCCTGTCTCCAACAGGTAATCAATATTGTCTTTGCCCTACTCTAAAAATATGCAAACATCTACACACATGTAAGGGGTTTTATTATTAACATCTCTTTTTAAGAAAATGTATTAATACTATAGACACTACTTTCCACCTTGCTTTTCTCTCTGAATAATACATCATTGGCATATCTCAGGTGAGTAGATAAAGAACTCAACCCAAGACGTGCTCTCACTTTAGGCCATAGCTGGCATTTACAGTGGTCAGTGGTGAAGGTGACCCTCTGGCCTGCTGGCCCCTTGACCCCTTCCCTCTGAATGTCTTTTTGTGCTTCCTTCTGTGGCATCAATCCAAGTTGAGAACCTAGAGGTCCCAGGTATATGCCAGGAAGAGCGACTTCTACATGTCACTTTTTTCATATCATCTGCTTTTCATGGTTCCATTCAAAAGCACATACTCCTGCTTTATCTCCTGGCACTTAGAGGACACATTGTCTTAGAGAACGCCTCAGCCTGGGTATGTGTCTCCTGCTGTCCTTTCCCCCTTCCCTGGCTTCCTTCCCTCCGAGTCTATCTAGACAGCTCCAAGTGTCTGTGCCCATGACCAGCTGGAGGCCACCTGAGGGGAGAGGCGGGCATGTTTTGAGGAGAGCCTCCTCTCTGTGAGGGTTCTGTAACAAGGCACTCTTCAGGCACTTTCTGAAAGAGCAGCCCTATCAGAAGGGACAGATGCGCACTTTGCAGGGAGAATCACCAACTGTCCAGCCCAGGTGCACTCAGAGCTGGTGTGGGGCCAGATAAAGCAGACTCAGGAGAGCAGCAGGAGCCATCTGAGCTCCAGTAGCTGCAGGTGGATTGACCATTCCTTTGATGGGAAGTTAGCAAGGACTTGGGATCCAAAGAGTCTACCTAATGAGTCACACAAGATATTATTAGCTGGGTAGCTTCCTCTTCCTTCTAGTGACATATTTATATATATACATATATAAAATGACTCAGCTTCCATGCAGTTACAAGTGGCTGTTCTAACCCTCAATACTCTATACCTAGATGCAACATTTTTAATTTTCTTTTAGATTTTGCTCTGCACTTCCCCATCTCTTACTTAATATCTACCTCAGAACTCGGCTTCCTCAAAGTTGTGCGTTATTCCACAGTTTTCACCATATTCAAAACTGTTACTTACGATATATTTACATTCATATACTCAAAATGGACTTCTTATTACTGTAACTTTTAGAAAACTGGAGTATGCATATTTTTCTAAATCTTGCTTTTCTCTTTTAATATTAGCTTATGGAATTTTTTCCATATCTTCTGTAATAACCATAATTCATTATTTAAAATGATGCAGAATACTTCATAGTATGAATGTACAATAATGTACTCAGCATCTACCCATTGACATGTTGTTTCCACATTTTTGCAAAACTAATTACTACAAGTAACATTACACAATAAAAATATTACAGGCTAGTTTCCCAGCAATGGGCTGTCAAATTTACGTCAGCACCTTTGATCCAGCCCCATAAAGTAAGTGTCATTGCTTTTTACAAATTTACCAGTCTTACAGAAAATTATCTCATTTTTACTTTGACTTGTATTATTCTATTACTATTTACTGTTTAGATTTGCTTTTCTATGATTTCTCTACTCATATCATTTTTCTGGTTTTTTGTCTTGGATTTTGGTAATTTTCACTTCAATTTAATGATAATAATCCTCTGTACTACAAAAATATGTCTATGTAGATTATTTTTCTATTGACCCCATTTATGACATTCTAAAAATGTTTTCTATAGTTAAGTAATCTTTTATCTTTTTCCCAGCTTCCACGTTTCTGGTCTTGTTTCAAAATTCTTTCCTGCCATATTTTTTAGTCTCTTAGATTTACTGATATATTTCAATTATTTCAATATATACACAATTTGTTATTAGATGCAGTATAATAGGGTCTGTTTTTGTTTTCTCCTGGTGGACAGTTACTTAATGTTCTTAATGAGTTTGCTTTCAACCTCCAGTGTGATTGTTGAGAGAGTCACCCTGCCGTGGGCCCCGAGCGTCCTGTATGCCCTTGCTGACGAGCGGGAAAGAAGGCTCTCACTCATGGCACTGTATCCAGACAATTCCTCTGGGTTGCGTTTGCAGACATAGCCTAGAAGGACAAAGTCCTCTCTCCCTCTGAGACAAAGAGCAGGTTTACCTGCCCCTCATTCTAAAAGTGGCCTTTTCCCCAGACTCAGCCTTCCTATTCTGTAATGCACCCAGCGCAGGGGCAGGCGTGCACCAGGGCCACCTCCTTCAACCCCAGGTCACTGGAAAGGGAAAGGGAACCCGTGTAGACGTGTTCATGTTCCTTACTGTACTGTCAAAAATAAGTCCTCTTTCTCTCAGCCAAGAGCCTTGCATCTTCTGTCAGGATCCATTCAATAGTAAAAGGCTAACTCAGTAGCTTGTAACTAGAGTAAAATCCTCTCTCCCACAGCAGTGATTTAGATAAATGTCTGCACAACCAAACATACACAAACACACGAGCTCCATGGCAGTCTTGTAAACATAGTGTGCTCTTGGTTATTTTTATCTCATTCTAATTTTTGAAAATATATATATAAATGTATGTTTATATCTGTGCTTAATCAAATTCTCCTTGGAATTTGCTTTGTTCACTTGATTGCTGGACTGTCTCATCCACAAAGATCTATGACTCTGTCATCTCTTTTGGGAGTGTATTTTTTAATGTAAAATAACAATCCATATTTTCTTCCTTGGTACTTTTCATGTCAAATTTCTCTTTGTCATTAATCTGTCACTTTCAGATTTCTTTTTGTTTGCATTTTCCTGGTACAATTTACTCATTCTTTTATTTTGAAACTATTGTTTCCACGTTGACTTAGGTGTGTCTTTTATAACAATTACATCTTTTATAACAAATTTGCAGCAATTACATGATATAATTGTTATAAATTTCACTGTAGGAATTTCTAAATTAACAAGGGAAAAAAGCAATAAAAATAAATTAAGTCATAAAATGTAAGGAAAGAAAAAACAACAATAGATATTGGTAAAAGTAGTACCCAAATTAAGATAGAATTAATTAAAAAATGAAACTAATAAATAATTTCTTCAGCAAATTGCGATAAATAGAGATGATCCATTTTGACTAAACGTTTACACTTGGTTCCTGGTGAGAACTTTCTCCCTGGCTTGAAGACAGGCACCTTCTTGTGTCCCACGCGGTGGACAGAGAGAGAGCACGCTTTCACAGTCTCTTCTGAGAGCACTAACCCCTCCCTCTGGCCCCACCCTCACGACCTCATCCAACCCCAGTTACTTCCCAAAGGCCCCGCCTCCAAACGCCATCGCGTTCGGATTAGATCTTTAAAACTGAGTTTGGTGAGGGAGGGACGAAAACATTCAGCTCACAGCACGTTCCATTTGCATTTCTTGTAATCATATCTAAAACTCAATTTTTCCAATAATTATATGGAAATAAAATAAAAATACCATCTCAATTAAGATGCTTTATCTGTTTCTTTCCAAACCCACTAGTAATGAGCCTTTGGAATATTTTTATTTCCCCACTCCCCCTCTCTTCCTCTCTCAAATATTTAATCTTAGGAATTTTACTGAGATAATTCTTAATTCTAAAGTCTTGAGATTCGTATTTACAATGTGTCTCTTCTGTTTCAAGATTTTTATCTATCCTTAAAAGTATAAAATCTTAGTCCCATTGTCACTCATTTACATATAGCTACACATAAAAGAGGCAACGCTTATTACTGACTGTCAAATTTATGTCTTTAGAGTATCCTTTAAGTATTTTCTGCAGATAAAGAGGGGCATTCTATTAATTTGTGCTCATCTTTCTTTTGCACTGTTCTATTCGTGATTTTTAGAGTAAAGATGCCGATATGTTTAATGGTGAATCTGGAACCAGATTCTGCTGCTTCCTGTCTGGGACACTTAGGAGTGGGCCTCGGTGTTTTCATATGTAAATTGGGGATAATGAAATCATCCATCTCGAAAGATTGATCTATAGCACATACAACGATGATTAGTATATTGAGCACAATTATCCATGCTAGCCTATCTTTACTGGGGACTGATTTTTTGATGATAAATGTTTTCTAACAATAGTCTGTGAATATTATTCTACCACCATATAGTTTTCAAAGTCACTGTAGAGAAGTCTGGTTATAAACTGATTCTTTTTTCTACTGTGTTGCTTAAAATATTTTCTTTATACTCAGGATTTAGGAATGACTATGGACTTTTTTTTTTTTTTTTTTTTTTGCTGAGGAAGAATCACCCTGAGCTAATATCTGTGCCAATCTTCCTTTACTTTGCATGTGGGTCACTGCCACAGCATGGCCACCAATAGATGGTTCCCATGGCTGGGAACTGAACCTGGGCTGCCAAAGCAGAGTGCCCTGAACTTAACTACTCGGCCATGGGGCCAGCCTCTATGGATTTTTTCCTTAATCTTACCTTGGGTTTGAAAAGTTCTTAAAGATTTCAGACCTATGTCTCTACGAGGGAAAAGCCATCTTCTGTTATTTGTGAGTTACATAAAAATTTGCTTTTTAATTTCCAAATGTACTTGGTGTGAATTTTTAACCATCATTTCATTATAGATTTCTAATCTAATTGCTTATTGTTCACAAAATAAAATCTATATTACATTGTTTCAAATATTAAAATTTCCCTGTAGGTTAGTATGGAGTCAATTTCTATAAAAATTCCGTGTATGTATGTATAGTCTGTCTTTGTGCAGACAAGGCAAGTTTCCATGTATTTATTAGATCAAGTTAGTCAGTTGTGCTGTTTTATGTCATCAAAGATAACTTTATAGAAAATTTTTTTGATTAACAAATTTCTGAAGGAAGTATATTAAATCTCCCAACATGGTGTTGGATTTGGTTGATTTTCCTTGTAATATGTTTTCTATTTTTCCTTATATTTAATGAATATATGATTTTTAGTCATAAATATTACATTTGGATTTTTTGTGACTTTTTTCATTATATAGTACCTTTTAAATTATTTTCACTTTCAATTCTACTCTATCAGATATTGGTAACTTTTTTTTAGTAATTTCTTTATTTCAGCATTTTCTGTACAGATTTCTACATCAATGCCTCAATATTACCTTTCTGTTAGCTACTCATCTCTTCAACTAAGTCCAGTAAAGCAAATATTCTATTAAATTTTTTATTTAAAATTTTTCTTATTATTTTTTCTACTGCTTTTAATTTGTATTATCCTACTTTCGCTTATTAATTTCTTTGTTAGAGAGTTTTAAACACATTTTGCTATATACTTTTTGGAATATTATGATAACATTTGACTTTTCTTTGAAAGCATGCTCATTCCTTTACTGCCTATCCTTTGTGAAATCTGTCTCCCTCCATGTGCTCTGGAACTTCAGTTTGAAAGGCTGCCCTTCCAGTCGTGTGCTTTTATTTAGATGTGCACAGGTGCACACACGTGTGTGTTTCCTTTTTCTCTCTCTGTGCACCCACTTTCTTTTTTGGTGGTTTGACAGGCCTTCATCTGCCCTAACATGGTCCCCTGCTCAGATCCAGATCTAATCCTTGTACCTGAGGCTAGTCATCCGCAGCAACAAATCAAGGGCTGGGATGTTGCCTTGCCCTGATCCCATTGTACGGGCATGTATCTCTCTGTTCCCTCATACCATTCCTAGAAGTAGAGCAACAAGGTCCCAGCACTCAGGTGGGGTTGTAGTTGATTTTAGGCACCCAGCCCAAGTAGGGGAGCTCACACCGTAATTTCAGGTGCTGAGTCTGGCTTTTGCCTCCCACCATATGGGAGGAGCTCTAGTCCCTGTTACCACATAGGAAGAGCATCTTGACAACCATCACCCATTTACACCGGGAGCCAGACACTTTTCAATTCCTGCTGCCGGCTTTCTTTTGTTTCTTGTCCACAGAAATGTTTAGATTGTTTTATAATATGGCTATATCTTCTTTTTCAATATTAAAGAAAATTGCAATGGGAGTGAGTTTTACAACCTTGAAAGTTAACAAGGTTATTTAACTGGAAGTGTTTAATTCACTTCTATTCTATCTGAAGGGCATAGAGTTATAAATTTCCTTCATTTGTTCTTCCTCAGCTTTCAGCCTGACACAACGGCAAACATGTAAATAGCTGCACGATGTTTTAGTGTTACTCATACCAATACCTTCTTGGCCTCAAAAAATACTTTCATTTAGAATAGAAATATATAATACACTGTGCCACATACTTTCAGGGTTTTTTTTGCTTTAAAATGTTCATCTTTAAAGATCACAGCCTCTAGGATACGTAATTTTAAAACTAATTTTGGAGGATTATAGCCACATCCTCACTTGTTTCTCTTTAGACAAAATAGCTAAGCAGCTATTCAAAGGCTTTGACGGTATAGTTTGTGAAACATTAGATAAAAATCTTAAAATGATATCTGATCTTCAACCAGAAAAAAAATTCCTATATTTGACTGAAGGGTTCTTACTTTTTAAAAATGTATTTTCTCAGTCATTGCATGCAAACATTTTTCAAAGAAAATGTCATATTGTTCTATAATGAAATGAGAAAATGCAATGATATTTGGTGGACAACAGCTTATTAATCTATAATTTGAAGAGCTTTGTAGCAGAGTGTGTAAGAGGACAGCCAGACTGGGCTGGGCTGTCAGCATAAATCCTGGCTCTCCCACCTAAGAACAGTGTGACCTTGGGTGAATTATTCCACTTTTCTCAACTTCAGTTTCCTTATGTTTAAATGGAAAAAATAATAATACTTATTTTATAAGGCTGTTATCAGAAGTAAAGAATTAAATATATTTTGAAGGCTTAGAACAATACTTTACCCATACTAAACAAATGGAAATATAAAAATTCTTTAAATTTGCAAAATCAAGTCTGTTACTCATCATATGAGTTTTCTTATCAAAGATGAGATGTCAGTGATTTCTAACTGCAACCTGGAATATCCATTTCTCACTGGTGTATATATTTTAACTTCTATCTCACTTTGTTAGAGGCCTCTATACTTTTAAAGTGAAAAATAGAAAATATCATCGTAAACTCAATCATTTCTGCTTTCTTTCTAAGATGATGACACATTTCCTTTTATCCAAAACATGAAATAATAAAGATAACAAAACTGTGTTGACTGAGTTAGTATTATTCAGCAGCCAGTCTATGCAAAATAAGAATTTCCAGCCTTGAAACAATGACCTCTTTATACTAGACTTACTTTTTCAAATAGCCAATGTAGTTTTATGACATCCTGGGGGGAAATTTTGAACAGGTGCCTGTGAGGGTTAATTTTATTGGTCAACTTGACTGGGCCACTCGATGCCCAGATATCTGGTTAGACATTATTTCTGGGTGTGTCTGTGAGGGTGTGTCCAGAAGGGATTAGTATTTGAGTTGGTGGACTGAGTAAAGCAGATGGCCTTCTCTCATGTGGGTGGGCATCAGCCAACCCATTGAGGACCTCACTAGAACAAACAAGAGGAGGAAGGTTGAATTCTCTGCCTGACTGCCGAGCTGGGACATCCATCTTCTCCTGTCCTCAGAGCCCCTGGCTCTCAAGCCTTCAAACTTGGCCTAGAATCTACACCATCAGCTTTCTGGATCTCACACCTTCAAACTGTAACGGGGCTTCCTGGGTCTCCAGCGTGGAAACGGTAGATCATGGGACTTCTCAGTCTCCATAGTCAGTGAACCAATTCCTTATAATAAATCTCAAAATTAAAGAAATTCTCAAAGGGTAGTGGAACGTATCAAAACAATACAAAAGCCAGCTTGAAGGGACTCCTCAGGCAAGTCTGGAAAAAGTTGACCATCAAAATACACAACAAATTTACAAAACTTCATCTAACCACACACTTAAAATGGGTAGATAGGTAGATGGTAGATATACACATAGATAGTGATGTATTATATCAATGATTTCATGTGTTTACATAGATAAAACAACTAGTAAATAAGAAAGAGAGAAGAAAATCCCATCCATATAGTAGCATATCAAAAGCTATCCACAGAAGGAATGGTGGAATTAGATAATCACCATTTGGCAACTACCTCAGTAATAATTATTTCAGAATCTTCAATAAAATTAATAAATAATTTAATAAAATTGATTCAAGAAAATTCAAAAAGCAATTTAGTGAAATATTTACATAATCTCAAGCTATCTACCCGCAAATTATTTATTAACAACAATGAAGAAAAATAACAAATATGTAAACAAAGTTACTTTATCATGCATAAACTTGGCAATCGCTTTTTAATCAAATTTATGTTCTACACCACCTGAGAGGAGGCAGTGAGAAGAACACACGGTCAATTCTGTGCTATCCTGCCCCAAATGGATGAACTGAAGCTACACGTGAGGAAACATCAGACAATTATCAATTAAATAGCTTACAAAATGATTGGCTCATGTCTTCAAAAATGTCAAGGTCATGAGAGTCCAGGAACGATGAGGAACCAGGAGTCTAGAGAGACGAACACCGACCGCACCGCAGTGGCCGGGACTGATTCACGGGCAACTGGCGTAACGTAAATGGATTCTCTGAAGGAGTGGAATGCAGTCCTTTGTGCTAGTTCTGCAAACATTCTGTAAATTGAAATTGCTCCAAATTATATATTTTTAAGAAATGCATGTAGAAACTATAAAAATAAACAGGATTACCTCATGTGGTGGGGGAGATGAGCAGTCTATTTGGAGAAGTGGAAAAAGGACTGAAGAGAAGCCAGATTTATCTGCATGTAGGATGTGTGCAAGTTTGACTTGGAGTCTCAAACACACACAAAACAAAATGACATTTTGGTAAGTTATCCAGAAACATTAAAACCCAATGGAACAAACGAAACAAAATGCATATCAAGTTAGAGGCACAATCACATGATGACTTTAAAATACAGAGATTTGACTGTAGATATACCCTAGAAAGAAAAAGAACTTCAAAAAATATTAAACTCTTCTCTGTAGTTGTTATTTATGAGCGATGCTAGTTTCATTCTGAGCCTGGTGTGCATGTGTGTGCGCTGTGGGATAAACCAAATGAGGAATTGCACTAACGTCATTGAGAACAGGAAAAAAGGAGATACAAAGGTGAGATGATTGAGTTTCATAACATCTCTCTGGTCCTTAGTTTGAATTGGAAGTAACAGTAAGAACTCATGATAATTTTCTGTTAAAGTATACATATCTTGTAGCACAGACTACAGAAAAGAATAGATACCATTTCCCAGTAACAAGAATTAGGATCCTTGGAAGACCGTGTGATGCAGGGTCTGAGTCAGGAAATGCCCAAGATGAGCCTGCAGCATATTGTCATAGCAGAAAACAAGGAAGTTCCCCAAACTATGTTTCAAATAGATTCAAGAGCTAAAGCTTGAATTTATTCTTACAACTTTTTGAAAAAATTATTATATAGAAAACTGGATTTTTTCAATTAATAAAAATATTTTCGGGCCTGGCCCGGTGGCGCAGCAGTTAAGTTCGCATGTTCTGCTTTGGCGGCCCAGGGTTCACCAGCCCGGATTCCAGGTGTGGACATGGCACCACTTATCAAGCTACACTGTGGCAGGCGTCCCACATATAAAGTGGAGGAACATGGGCACGGATGTGTGCTCAGGGCCAGTCTTCCTCAGCAAAAAGAGGAGCATTGGTGGCAGATGTTAGCTCAGGGCTAATCTCCATCAAAGCAACAACAACAACAACAAATATTTTCATAACTTTTTAGTCTATGTCCAGTATTTTTTCTGGATTAATCTTCTTAATATTTTTAAATTGCATGATTTTTTTCCTTTGATGTTCACATAGTTTATCTCTAAAATGTAATTATGGTTTAAAATTATTTATACAACTTTATGAGTAGACTGTGTGTGTCTGTCCATGTATGTGTGTGTGTACTATACAGGGGTGAGATGTGTCCTTGAATGGTGTTCAAAAAGGACTCGCATTTGGGAGCCTTGTTGCAATGTCTGCCTGGACGAAGGTCTGCTCTCCAGCTCCGAGGTCACGGTGCTGTCAGACAGGCCGGCGGCTCTCCCAGAACCAGCGGTGAGAGAAGCTGCACATGGGAGCGAGGCTTCCGGGGAACTGTGGGTTCAAAACAGATGTTGAGGCCTTGCTAAGAATGAGAACTATTTAAAACTCTAAAACCTAGTTGTAGCAAGAAAATCTTTTTTCCTGAAAATAGGAAAGCAGTATCTGAAACTATATGCAGATAATATTTGTGACAAATGTGTCTAAACTAAAACAAGATCATGTCTTTGAATAAAAACACACGTTTTAATCTCATACCGTGAAGCATTGGTACAAATGTCAAACAACAATTCAGAGACACACACAAGAAAGAAATTTCTTTTATTGCATGTGGCTGATTTGATCATGTTCAAAAGTTCCCTCCCATAATTTATGGGAGGAGGCAGGGGAAGACTTTTAATCTCACATTTTAAACTTGACCCAATCTTGTAACTGAAAATTTTCTGATAGGCGCTGTTCAGCACAGTATGAAAATTAAGTGTTCAGTTGCTCAGTGGCTTGTATAGCCTCCCTCCCATCCTGCTTGTCTCCCCTAAATGAGAGGTGGAAGTAGAGACTAGAGGAGGCTTGGTCACCCTTGTCGCAATGGCGGAGACAGGGCCCTCCGCCTGCCCGTCGCCTCCTGCTCTTCCTGGTCCACCTGAGTTGCTCTTTGCGACTAAATCTGTAGCTGCTCTAATTCTGCTCTAGTTGTGATTTTTGCCAATCAAGGCCAGGCGGCCTTCCTCAGAACCCAGGTGCTGGTAAGGCTATAGACTCTGGGATCTGGCTATGACGTATCTGTCCAGCGCACAGGGAAGGCCCCGAGGCGGCAGGCACAGAGCCACCTCACCCCCACCGTCACACCCTCACTTGGAATCTTCTTAGCCAAATGTCTACTACTTGTCTAACCCAAGAAATGAAAGAGGCAGGGAATTGCTAAGCCTCCAGGTCTCCCTCTGCCGCCAACAATGCATGATTAAGTTGATAACCCGACATCCCAGGTTGATAGAGGGGCTGGCTTTGAGATCATATCCTTTGAGAGTTCTTAAAATTGAGTTGAGCACAAGCCTCTAACTCTATCTTTGGCTTCACCATCACTTGTCTAACACAGAGTTTCTATTTTGGATGGAGCAAAATTGTTCTCCAGCCGTTCCGCCTGCCTTTCTTTTCACAATCTCACAGATCAACCTATTGCCCTTGAAGCAAATCCTCCTTCAGATACTTTAATCACAGTCAGAAGTCTCTTCAAACTCAGATAGGGAGATACAAATACTGCAGAGAGGTTTCTTTAGATGGTATCCTAGCTTGAAACCCTCTTTTCCAGTCTAATAATCCAAATTTGAATGTAGAAATCACATTTTACTAGTTATTTTTCTCTATTTATTTTACCAAGTCCCTGTTCCTGCTCTGGCAGGTCGGTACCTCGCGTATACTAGGATGAAGGTCTTATGTATAAGAAGGAAAAACAGAAAAGCAAACAAAACATGAAGCTATTACTTCTTTACTCTTGTTTATCATAATAGTCTTTTGAGCACTGTTTGCTAGGGTCAGCAGGGGGGCGGTGGTTCGGTATTTCATTGTGATGACTTGGAGTTCTCATTATTTTTTACTACAGGGATTAATGAGTAGACCATAAAAGGTTGTTGTTTCTCTCTTGTCTTTTTTATTAGTACATAGCATTACAGTATTTTAGTGGCTAAAATTCTTTTCCCATAACCAAATACCTTAGAAGATTTTTTCCTAAAATTTTATATTTAGCATATTGAAGAGAAATGACAAAAATCAGAGAACCATGGAAATTTTAGAGCTCATAGAGACCCAAGACATAATCAAATTTAATCTCTCTCTCAAATATTTATCTGTTGTCATGTAAACAGTATGGAAAAAGTTCAACTTTCTGGGTTGTTACCCAGGAATTTTTTAAATGTTAACAAACTTAACTGATCAGCCAGTTATACTGAATTTGAGATTTCCTTTAATATTTTGCTATAAATACAGACTGCATAGAAAGTGTGATGGATGCAGTAAGATTAATTGAAGAAGGAATAAAGGAAAAATTAATATAAAGTAGTATGGAAAAGAATGCTCTTGCCTGATTTCTTTTAAGAATAACTCTGTCTTTACTAATGGCAGTGAAAAGCTTTTTCAGTTCTGTTAATTCAGAATCTAAAAAAAATGTCATTCGATAAAATGTGATCACTTATAATTGGATGAAAAGAGGACAAAATTCTGGAAAGAGTTCTGCTCTTTGGGAAATGAAGGAGGGTTGGAACAGTTAGCAATAAAAGACAATCATATATCATGGGTTGATTGTACCACATCTGCAATAAAAGAAATAACAGGGAAGTTATTCTCCATTTTTCTCTAAAATATAAAAGAAATACTGTAACTGAACTCTTTACAGCCTTTGCCTAAGTCGCAATTACAAATCACAAATATAAAAAGAAATTTGCTGATAACGTAGGGATTTTTTAAAAATTCTATAGTACTGCTTTCAATGGAAAACAGTTAAAGTACAGGAAAATATGTCAAAACTACATCTCCAGGCATATGTCTGTGTTATATATTATGTACTTTAATGTGTTCTGAATATAGATTATATAATAACAGTTACACAGAATTTGTAAATTTCATTGATCAAGTCAATAAGGCTGTTGAATTTATTTGTAAATGTACAGTATTGGCAAAAAATAGTACTAAGTGCTGGGTCTAGATAAAATGCCCTCAAGGAGTGTAGGAAATAAGAGCAGTACAATGTAATAAGTGTACTGAGCAATCACTTAAACTAATAATCTATTTAAAATGTAGTCTTCAAAACCTCAGTTACATGGGTAAGAAAATAATTTAGATTAGCCTAAAAGTTGGCCAAAACTAAATTGGTTACCAAGGCATTTTTTAAAAATAAAAGCAAGTATATTAAATCATCATGTTGTACACTTTAAATTTATACAATTTTGTTTGTCAATTATATCCCAACAAAGCTGGGAACAATTAAAACAAAAGCAAATAGGAAGCGTGTCCCTCGGAGCTCTCTACGGTGCTCTGTGAACACAAAGTACAAGGGGCTGTAAGGCTCTCAGCAACATGTCCCACATGCGTTTCAACAAGATGACACATTTTATTACTGTCCTCCCTAAAGATATAAAATATTACATAAGAATACAAAAAGCAGCACCTGCTTTCTGCTAGAATCCTACTTGCAATAAATCCGAATCTGACAGATGAAGACTAAGGATAAGCGTCAAGTCTCCAGGAGATACGAACCACCAGATGTGCTCTTTGCCAGCCCTTCTGTCCCATGAACCCGTCCTCTGACTGCTGAAGTCATCGTCCTTTGAAAATAATGGCTCACTAAGCATCTATTTGGAAATTAAAATTATGATCATACAAATATTACTTGTTCAAGTCTTCTGAATTTTGAGGAATTAACGGCCATCTGACAACTGTTCAAGTATAAGTATGTATTATCTCCATAGTAGAGTTCTGTAGATATAAGGTGAAAACAAAGTTCATTTGTCCTATTGCAGACATGGTCTTGGGAAGATTTAATTCTTGAATATTCCTGTTATGTAAATATCACTTCTTGGCTCTTAAACCAAACATTTGTTGTTATATTCCTAGTTATCCATTTATAAATCCATTTTCTGGCATAGAATTAAAACTTCCGGTGGAGTAGTAATGCGGCCTGAAAGATGGTACTGTTTGGAATTTCTCAGGAAAATAAATGCTAAAAGGTTTGTTGACACTGCTACTTAGTCCTTTGTTTCTTCCTATGTGATGATTCAAATAAATGTAAAGCCAAAGAAAGGTCACTACTTTAGAGTCTCTATTAAGAATGTCTAAAATGGTGAGATATTCTGTACTGACTGCAGAAAAACTGTAATCGATTTGCATCTCTAATTTCATATTGAAAAACTTTCTTGTCTAATGTTACACAATGGCGTGTTGAACATGAACCTCTCTTAGAGAGACATAACTATTTCCATATGCGACATACATCTGGTTAGGAAACGGAGGCTTTCTACACACATCTATCAAGCGCAAGGCTTTCTATCCCTGGCTCCTGTATTTTTCCAGGCTCCTCTCTAGTTACCGCCCGACACGCCCCTTGTCCCACATTTACCTTCTGACTGGAGGGCGGCGTGAGCGGCTCCTGAATGCGACTGATGGGCCTGCTGTCAGGTACCTTACGTTTGCCATGATTTGCCTGCCCTCATTTAGTCTTGGGAATAAACGTCAGAGAATCGAATTAGCTTTGTTCTTATATGTTCCAGACTAGAGTTTTCCCTCTCATGAAACTTGCTTAGAAGTCCAAATTCCTTAAAATTTTATACCTTCCAATTTTAGTATTTTCAGCTATTTTAGTAGCATGTGACACTGAGAAATGATGTTAACCACTGCTAGACTAGTGTAGGATAGACTACATTAGTTTAATATCTGAAACAGGAAACAACAATAATACTACTGTTAAATGATTCTCCATGATTATAATATCTTAGATACTATGCTAAGATCTTTAGATACATTTTATTTTTTATAGTGTATCTGTGCAATAGGTGTTATAATTTCCATTTTATATAAGGGAAACAGGCATAACTGATTTAAAAAGTGTATAAATGATTTAATCAAGGGTGCACTGTTCAAAAGCAAAAATACTCAGTTACAACCTCAATCTTTCTGACATCAAATCCAGGCTTTTAATCATTTTGCTATGCTGCCATCCCCACTTATCACCTCAATCTTAAGTCCAGCATATTAGAATTGCATTTTCTTATGATTATTTAAAAGTTACTAGCTGCTAGTTGACATTATTTTAATATTTCAGCAGATTTTTTCAGTGTCCTGAGGGTTATATTTCTATTTTTAATTGTTCGAATTTTATCTTATTCTTTATTTCCTTCCATACTGGAATTCTATTGTGCCATGATTACTGTGACCTAGTAAATGTTTTAGCTGATACATTTTATTTCTGGCTGCTTGTATATTTTAGTTATTTTTATATTTGATGATTCAATTAATTTAATTTCATTTTTTTAGAATTGAAGTATCTTTCCTGATGATTGGAGCTAACTAATGTCTATTGAATAATAGGCATACTAGAAAGACAATGACTTCATCAATGTATCTGTTCAGTCATCATTCACTAAACCCAAGCAATCTAATATTAATCATTTTAGCTTTATAAATTATTTAACAAAAAGTAGCTGTATTTGTTGAATGCTTAACATTATTAACTATACCAAAAGACTGTATTTACATTGAGTCTATTGCTTACAATTATATAGCAATTAAGTATTAAAAACCTATATTTCATATAAGGAAAATAGGAATCATACAGTTAAGTAACTCACCCAAAGTCACTTAGCTGGTTAGGACCCAACCTGGAACTGAACACAGATGCATTTGACTACAAAATGTAGATCCTTTTCAGTACATGGAACTGTCATAGTGGTGTCACAGTGGAAAATGTTTTCTACCTGGAAGGATTCCAACCTTGAGACTGCAAAGGTATAAGGTTCCATGAAGCTGTGAGTGACTCCTTAGAAATCACTTTGGTGCCTGATATTATTGATGCCTTCAATTTAGTCCTGAATATTAAGAAAATTATGATGTTATAAAATATGACCAGAAGCATTAAAGGTACAATTTGAGTACCAAAGATGCAATAATGCATCTCTTTTTAGATGGTAACTCAAGCAAAATAGACCCTAACTTCTATCTGAGTTAGGAAGAAATGAGAATGTCTTTGGCACTGACATCAGCTGTCCAAAGACTGGCTAAGGCTCCTGATCCATCCTTCTTCCTTTTGGTGTGGGAGACTATCTGAAGACCCAGGTCAGCAAAGAAAATAGCAAAGTGACAGCTGTCAAAAGTTCCCTGAATTTCACAAACCACAAGGAAAATCTCAAGGCAGAGGAAGAAATATTGAAAAAATAAATTTTATTTGATATCTAACAAAAATCAAACTATCCTGATGTTCTCCTTGATGGTAGTGTCCTGGAACTAATAAATGAATGCTAAACGTGAAAATGTTGCACAACAGTTGCTCAGATAAACTTGAAAGCAACAGAACATTTTCATTTTTCTCCATAAAAGAAAATTTTTAAATACTTTTTAATCTTATTTATCTCTGTCTATCACTATAAAAAGTAGTAAATTAATAAGCTAAAAAAGAAACAAAATAATTGCTCAATTAACAACAGATATACCCTCTATACTTCTGTGTTTTGTTGTTATCAGTGCCATGGAGTCGATTTTGACTACTAGTGACACTGTGGGTGGCAGGGCAGAACCCTGCTGAGTCTTGTTGCACCGCCTTCTCACCTTACAGCACTGTATCTGACAACGCTCCACTGCTCTTCATAGGGTTTTCATAGCCAATTTTTTCAGAACTGGGTGCCAGGTTCTTCTTCCTACTGTCTGAGTCTGGAGGCTCTGCTGAAACCTGTCCACAATCTGAGACCCTGCTGTTATTTGAAATACTGGTGGCATAGCTTTCAGCATCACAGCCACACGCAGCTGCCGCTGTGTGACAGCTGACAGATGGGTGGTGTCATTCCCTGACGGGGAAAAGAACCTGGGCCGTGGTGGTGAGAGCACCGAATCTTAAGCACTAGACTACCAGACTGGCCACATCTGCCTGTTAGAATGACTAAAATCCAAAAAACTGACAACACTAAATGCTGACAAGGATGTTGGGTAACAGGAACTCTCATTCATTGCTAGTGGGAAGGCAAAATAATACAGCCACTTTGGAAGACAGTTTGGTGGGTTCTTTACAAAACTAAATGCACTCAACATATAAGCCAGCAATTGTGCTCCTTAGCATTTAGTCAACTTAGTTGAAAACTCGTGTCCACACAGAAACCTGCACAAGAATGTTCATAGCAGCTTTATTCTTAATTGCCAACACTTTAAAGCAATCAATTTGTCCTGCCGTATGTGAATGTATAAATAAACTCTGGTACATCCACACAATGGATATATTATTCAAAGCTACAAAGGAATGAGCTATCAAACCATAAGAAGGCATAGGCGAATCTTAATGCACATGGCTGAGTGAAAGAAGCAATCCTAAAGCTGTACACTGTAGGATTCCAACTGTATGACATTTTGCAAAAGGCGACACGAGGAAGACAGTAAAGCGACCAGCGGTAGCTGGGGTTGGAGAGTAGGGGACTAGAGAAGGATGAATAAATGAAGCACAAGGGATTTTCAGGGCAGTGAAACTACTCTGTCTGATACTATAATAGTGGATACATGTCATTATACACCTGTCAAAACCCATAGAATGTACAACACAAAGAGTGAACCCTAATGTAACTACAGACTCTGGTTGGTAGTAACGTGTCAATGTTGGTTCATCAAACCGTAGCAAATACGCCACACTGGTGCCTGGTGTCAATGGTGAGGGAGGCCATGTGTGTGTCTGGGGCGGGGTGGAGGGTATCTGGGAACTCTGTACTTTCCACTCAGTTTTGCTGTGAACACAAATCTGCTCTAAAATATAAAGTCTATTAATTTCAAAGAAAGCACATTAATGTATGTTCCTTTATATATATAATGTAAAGCTGGGGGTAAAACTTAAGAATTAACACTCATACCTTGAAGAACAATACCTACAAATTTGGAAACTTAGATAAAAACTTAATTGTCTGTAAGATCCTTTGGTCAATTAGGAAAAATGGGTCGAAGTGAGATATTTGAAGAGTCAAATTTTAAGTAGAAACTCATTATTTTAGGTGCCCCGACTGAAGAAATCCGCTCTCTGGATCAATATGACCATATACCTAAACAAAGTACTCAGCTATTTCCTCTCCTGAATTTTCCTCCAATATAGATGGTGATCTTGGTTGATTCTTTAACAACATAACCTGTAATAGCAAAATCACCAAATTTCTTGCTTTGTCATCTGGACCAAACAATACCAATTTTAGTCCACATATAAAACTATTTAAGGTACTAACTGGAAATATACACAATTTGCACAGAAAGTGTGCCACTTAACAATTTATTGCCTCTCAATTCCAATTCAGCCTGTTAACCTTTTCTGAGAAAATGGATATGGGCCCTTTAAATATTTTTTCCCCTTTGCCAACTACTGCTGAATCTGGAAAGACGTTGAAAGAGGAAAAGAGATGTTTGCTTACTGGCTCCAGTGTACTCAGTGATCAGAATCCTGCAGCATTCAAAGCTTCTTCACTGCCAGGTTCCTGCAGGCCTCTTACCTTCTTCAGCGCCCAAGTCCATGGTGACTAGCTGTCCTCCACAGCAAGCAGCTTCTCCCTGCATCTCCGTCAGATTATTTTGTAGCAGAGTGCCCTGGTGAAGCACCTCCTGTGAAAAGCTTTCCCCAGCAAACTCAAGGGCAAACTTCTGGCAAGTTCTGCCAGTGGGGTACTATGGACACGTCTCTCCTGCTCAATGAACCAAAGCACTACTCTCTCCAGCAGGGTCTAGATCTCACCCCTGGTAGTCTCCTTCTTGGCTGCATAATCTCAGCCCTGGGGTTAGAGACTGCTTCTTGTATCTGATATTTATGTATTGTTTAGAGTTCTCTTTACTTCTTACTACCCAACATATGTTTAATCCAACCCTCTGTTATTATTTTGTGGTTTTCCTCTCCTGATTGGGGCCAGTTTGATAAAGAAAGTTTTAACAGCACAAGCTATACATTAGCTTTATGATCCACAGCTACCTATTTCACAAAATGTTTGGTATTAACATAATGTCTCTAACAAATATGTAACCATTTCCTACTATGTGACCAAAACTATTTTACATGTGAGGACTATAGCAGTAAACAAACGAAAACTTCCATCTTCTTAGAGTTAAACTTCTAACGATGGGAAACAGTAAAAGGTACATAGCCTTTTAGGTAAAAAAAAAAAAAAATTCTATGGATAAAAACAAGACACAAAATGCAAAAGAATACAGGTGGACCCTTACCTTATACCATATACAAAATTAACTCAAAATGGATGAAAGATTTAAACATAAGATCCATAAAAATATGATCGAAAACTAGGGGTAAAGTTGGAGTGGAAGGGAAAAAAAATTAGGGATTAGTTCTGAACAACTTCAGTGTGAGATACATTCCAAATATTCAGGATAGATGTCAAGTCTGGAAAATCTGACCATTAGACTTATCAATATGGAGGTCATTGGTGACTTTGGTACACTTTACTGAAGTTGTGGGGACAAAAGCCTAATTGCAGTAAATTTAAAAGAGAAGCAAAGAGATGTACTTCTGCTTCTGGTCAAGATGGAGTAATAGGGAATGGATTTACGATCCCAAAGCAAACAGTTTAAAAATTGGGTAAAATACATGAAAAATTGACACTCAAGACACTTGATAGAAGGCAATAAAGGACACAGATCTTTGGGAGACAGAAAACAAACAAGGCTTGTTTCTCCATTTTACTGCCTGAAGAAAGTTACAAGGTGGTGGTACAGGGAATGGGAACTGGGCAGAGTCCGCTGTTTCCCTGAGTTGCGGTGAAAGAAATGGAGGTCTGTGGAAGCCAAGGTGCATGATAGAGTACACAGGAAAGAGTCCCAGAGGTGAGAGAGCCTCCCTGGGTGAGAATTCTCAGAGTCCTTCATGTCCCCTTTGAGTATTCAGTTGGGTACTGATCAGCACATGCATGTGAGAATGCTGCCCAAGGCTAGAGATCCTAATCTAAGAGAATTGAGGAAAATAGCACTTAGGAAACAAAGGCCTAGAAATAATTTCTATTCTCATGAGAAAAAGTGGGAGATCTCATAATTCAAGGGGCATCAGGTTTTCCTATGCAATGGGGCAAATTTAGAACCAGACCAAACACGTCTCTGGTCCTACCTCACAAAACTTGAAAGTATCACCTAAGGAGACAAACTTTCCAAGTCTCAAGATGAGGTTCAAGAATGTTTTTAAGAATATGCAAATCCCCAATACCCAGCAAGGTAAGCTTTGTAATATCTGGCATCCAATCAAAAACCACAAGTCAGGCAAAGAAGCAGAAAAGCACAATGAAGAGAGTAATCAATATCAAAAGTATCCAGAAATTAAATAGAATTAGTAGACAAGCACATTTAAGCAGTTGTAATAATGATATTTCACATGTCTAGAAGCTAGAAAAAGATTTATGGAAGGAATTAAAAAGGACCCAATAGAACTTCTAAAGATGAAAATGAGAAAGTCTGAGATGAAAAATACACTGTATGGGATTCATAGCAGATAAGATCTGGAAGAAAAACATTAGTGAACTTGAAGAAATAACAACAGGAACTTTACGAAATGAAGCAGGAGGAAAAAAATTGAAAAAAGGAAAAGTACAGCATCAATGAACTCTGGGACAACTTCAAATGGCCTAATATGCATGTAATTGGAGTCCCTGAAAGAGAAAAGAGGAGCAGAAAAATTATTTGAGGAGAATTTTCCAAATTTTATTTATATGTACTATAAATCAGAGATCCAAGAAGCTCAATGAACTCAAGTATAACAAACAGGAATAAAACCTCACCAAAGTATGTCATAATCAAATTGCTTGAAACCAGTGACAAAGAGAAAATCTTAAAAGAAGCCAGAAGAAAAAAAATGCATTAAGTTCAGAGGAATGTAAAGATGGCATCAGATTTCTCACCAGTAAAAAGCCAAGTTTATAGTATAAATGCAGTAATGGTATATTGCTTAAATGTAGACTGTGATAAATGAAAGATGTACACCATAAACCCAAAACAATTACTAAAATAGCAAAACAAATGTTAACACAAATAAGCCAACGAAGGAGATAAAATGGTATCATAAAAATTATCAATTTATCAAAAAGAAAACAGAAAAATAGGAAATAGTACAGAAAAATGGGACAAACAGAACACAAATATCAATATGGTTGATATAATCCATCCATGTAATCACATTAAATGAAATGGTCTAAAAACCTCAAAGAGTCAGACATTGGAAGAAAAGCAAGACCTACCTAAATTCTTAATACAGGAAACTCACTTTAAGTATAAAGATATAAATAAGTCAAAAGTAAAAGACATATCATGTAAACACTAATCAAAAGAAAGCTGCAGTGACTATATTAATAACTCCAAATAAGTCTTCAGAACAAAGACTATTATCAAGGAGAAAGAGGATCAATATATAATGATAGAGGGGTCATTCATGAGGAGGACATAATAATCCTAAATGTTCATACATGTAAAACAAGCATCAAAATAATGATAGAACTGCAAGGAGAAATAGACAAAACCATGAATATAATAGGTTTCAACACCCCTCTCTCAATAATTTAAAAGCAAGTAGAGAGAAATTCCTAAGAAGACAGAAACCTTGAGAAAGTTTGGAAGATGGTGGCGCAGAAGGATCCTGAACTCGCCTCCTCCCACGGGACACAACAAACCTACAGCTATCTGCGGAACAATTTTCTCAGAGAGATCTGGAAACTTAATAAAAAGAACCTCCAAAACAGGGGGCAACACAGAGAAGGGTGGAAGAGGCAGAGATACAGCCCTGCTGAGGGAAAGATCTTCATGGTCAGGAACAATCTTCACGGTCAGGGGCAATCTCAAAGGTGCAGAGCTTTTCCCGAGCAGGAGGGGATGTGAGCTCCGCATCAGGCACCTCAGCCCTTAGACCCAGCACAAGAGAGACAAGGTCCCAAAACATCTTGTTTTGAAGACCAATGGGGAATACTCCCAGGAAAACTACAGAACTTCAGGGAAAAGAAACCCTGCTCTTAAAAGGCCCACACACAGACCCACTCAACCTGAAAACCAGCAAAAAATAACATAGAAAAGTGCAGAGTCAATTGGTAAGAGACTCATTTACTAAGCTCAGAGAGTATCTGGAGAGGCAGGAGGCAGCTGGGCCCAGCCCCAGGGATTGAGACATTCGCAGCAGCCATTCTTGTAACCTAGTTCAGATGTGCTGATACAAACAATGGCAGGTGCCATTGGAATCCTTCCTCTAGCCTGTTAGCACAGTGTTTGCCCACCCACTAGAGCACCCAACGCAATCAAGCCTAGCCAGGCAGCAGGCAGCCTGCCCCAGAGAACAGCACCACCCACCAGTGCGCCTACAGATGACTTTCACTGCTGTACCTCACAGACCGCCACACAGGAGATCTGCCCTGCCCACCAATGCCTAAAACAATTGCAGGCTGCCACACCTGAGGCCTGCCTCAACCATCAGCATTCTTGACGCAGCTGTGTGCCACAAAGCCATGTAGCCAGTTTGTGCCAGAAGCCTGCCTTGCACAAGAATGAGCTGACAATAGCTGCATGCCATGCAGCTAGCCCCACCCATCAACGCATCCAAAGCAGTCAAGTGTAGCAGAAACACGCAACCGACCACACCAGGGCCCTGAAGCATCCCCAGGCCTAGCAACCAGTCACACTGGGGGCCTGATTTGCCCACCAGCAAAACCATAGTAGTTGTGCATTACCAGACCATACAAACAGCCACACTGGGGGCTTGTCCCACACAATAACATGCCCACAACAGCAGCATATGGTGGGGCCTCAAGACCAGCAGGCCCAGGGGCCAATACAGCCTACCTGTGTGCCCATAGCAATAGCAACCCCACCACAACAGAAGGCCACATGAAGTCCACACAGCATCTGGCATGGATGACAAAAGGGGAGCACACTGCTGGGCCCCATAAGGCATCATCTACATAAGGCTACTTTTCCAAGCTTGGGAGATGTAGCTGATCTACCTAATATGTAGAAATTTCTAAGCACAGAGAAGTAGGCAAAATGAGGATACAAACGAATATACTCCAAATGAAAGAACAGGACAAATCCTCAGAAAAACAGCTAAACAAAACGGAGATAAACAACCTACCAATAAAGAGTACAAACTAATGATCAAAAGGATACTCACTAAACTGGGGAGAAAAATAGATGAACACAGTGAGAGGAAAGCAGAACACTCAGAGAAGAAGAAAGAACACACTTTAATAAAGAATTAGGAAATATAAAACAGAACCAATCAGAGCTGAAGAATACAATAACAGAAATGAAAAATTCACTAGAGGGTATCATTGGCAGAGTAGATGACAGAAGAATGGATGTGACCTGAATGAAAGAGTAGAGGAAATAACCAAAGCTGAACCAAAAAAAATGAATTAATAAGAATGAGGAAAGTTTAAGGGTACTCTGGGACAACATTGAGCAAACTAACATTCACATTATAGGAATCCCAGAGGGAGAAGAGAGACAGAAAGGGGCAAAGAACTTATTTGAAGAAATAGTAGCTGAAAAGTTCCCTAACCTGGGAAGGAAACAGACATACAAGTATAGGAA
This sequence comes from Equus quagga, assembly GCF_021613505.1. NCBI lineage: Eukaryota > Metazoa > Chordata > Mammalia > Perissodactyla > Equidae > Equus > Equus quagga. Next base: position 422,282 of record NC_060287.1, on the reverse strand, counting down.
GCACAGAGAGAATTAAACAAGATGAACCCAAAGAGGCCAACACCAAGAAACGTTATAATTAAAATGTCAAGAATTAAACATAAAGATAAAATCCTAAAAGCTGCAAGAGAAAGGCAAAAAGTTACATACAAAGGAAACCCTATAAGGCTATCAGCTGAATTTTTAGCAGAAACCTTACAGGCTAGAAGGAAGTGGCACAATATACTCAAAGTGCTGAAGGGAAAAAACCTACCACCAAGAGTACTCTACCTGGTAAGTTTACCATTCAGAATGGAAGGAGAGATAGACTTCCAGACAAGGAAAACTAAAGGAGTTCATTACCACTAAACTGATCTTACAAAAAATGTTAAAGAGGCATGTTTAACTGGAAAAGAAAAAGCCACAAATAAGACTAAGAAAATTGTCAAAGAAAAAATATCACTGATAAAGGCAAACATACAGTAAAAGTAGTGGATCAACCCCCTATAAAGTTAGTATGAAGGTGAAAAGACAAAAGTACTAAATCATCTATATATATGGTAAGAGTTTAACGGACACACAAAAATAAAAGAGGTCAAATATGTTGTCAAAAACATAAAATGTGTGGGACTAAAGAAGTCAACAAATCACAAAGGAAGAGAGAAAGAGAAGAAAGGAATGGAGAAGAACTACAAAAACATCCAGGAAAAAAAGTAACAAAATGGCAATAAGTACATAATTGTCAATAGTTACTTTAACTGTAAATAGACTGCTCCAGTCAAGAGATCTAGGGTAGCTGAATGTATTTAAATACAGAATTACATATATGTAGTTTATAAAAGACGAATTTCAGGCACTCACAAACTGAAAGAAAATGGGTAGAAAAAGATATTCCATGTAAACAGAAATGGAAAGAAAGCTGGATTAGCAACACTTACATCGGACAAAATAAACTTTAAAACAAAAACTGTAACAAGAGACAAAGAAGGGCACTACATAATGATAATGGGAACAATTCAACAAGAGAATATAACACTTGTAAATATCTATACACCCAACATAGGAGCACCTAAAGATATAAAGCAATTATTAACAGACATAAAAGGAGAAATTGACAGTAATACAATAATAGTAGGGGACTTTAACACTCCACTTACACCAATGGATAGATCATTCAAACAGAAGATCACTAAGAAAAGATTGGCCTTAAATGACACATTGGACAAGATGGACTTAGTAGATATATACAGAACATTCCATCCAAAAACTTCAGTATACCCATTCTTTTTGAGTGCACATGGGATATTCTCCAGGATAGATCACGTATTAGGCCACAAAACAAGTCTTAGTGAATTTAAGAATATTGAAATAATATCAAGCATCTTTTCTGACCACCACAGAACAAAACTAGAAATGAACAACGAAAAGAAAACTGGAAAAGTCACAAACACATGCAGATTAAAGAAAATGCTACTGAACAACAATTGGGTCAACAAAGAAATCAAAGAAGGAATCAAAAAATACCTGAAGACAAATGAAAATGAATATGACTTTCCAAAATCTATGAGACACAGCAAAAGCATTACTAAGAGGGAAGTTTATAGCAAGACAGTTCTACCTCAAGAAACAAGAAAAATCTCACATAAACTATCTAACACTACACCTAGAGGAACTAGAGAAAATAAGAACAAAAGAAGACCAAAATCAGTAGAAGGAAATAATACAAATCAGAGCAGATAAAAGTGAAATAGAATCTAAATAGAGAACAAAAAAATCAATGAAACTGAGAGCTAGTTCTTTGAAAAGATAAACAAAACTGACAAAGCTTTAGCTAGACTCACTAAGAAAAAGAGAGGAGTTTCAAGTAAATAAATCAAAAATGAAAGAGGAAAAATTACAACAGATACCACAGAAATGAAAAGTATTATAAGAGAATATTATGAAAAGCTAAATGTCAACAAATCTCATAATCTAAGGAAATGGATAAATTCTTAAAATTATATGACCTTCCAAAACTGAATCAAGAAGAAATAAAGAATCTGAATATCCTATTACTAGTAAGGAGGTCAAAATTGTAATCAAAAACCTTCCAAAAAACAAAAGGACCAGATGGCCTTTCTAGTGAATTCTACCAAACACTCAAAAATGACTTAATAGCTATCCTTCTCAAACTCTTCCAAAAAATTGAAAAGGAGGGGATGCTTGATACCACATTTTACAAGGCCAACATTACTCTGATACTGAAACCAGACAAGGACAACATAAAAGAACAAAATTACAAGTCAAGATCACTGATGAACATGATGAAAAATCCTCAACAAAATATTAGCAAATCAAATACAACAATACATTAAAAGGATCATATACCATGATCAAGTGGGATTTATTTCAGGGATGGAAGGATGGTTCAACATCTCAAATCAATCAACACGATATAGCACATTGACAAAATGAAGAATAAAAATCACATGATCATCTCAATAGATGCACAGAAAGCATTCAGCATCCTTTTAGAACACAAACTCTGAACAAAATAGATATAGAAGCAAAGTATCTCAACATAATAAAGGCAGATATCTGACAAACTCACAGCCAACATCATACTCAACAGTGAAAAACTGAAAGCTATCCCTCTAAGATCAGAAACAAGACAAGGATGCCCACTATGCCATTCTTAGTCAACAAAGTATTCAAAGTCCTAGCCAGAGCAATTAGACAAGAAAAAGAAATAAAAAGTATCCAAATTGGAAAGGAAAAAGTAAAACTGTCACTATTTACAGATGACATATATATAGAAAACTCTAAAGGATGCACCAAAAAAGTATTAGAAATAATTTAAAAATACAGTAAAGTTGCAGGGTACAATATCAATATACAAAAATCACTTGAATTTCTATATACTAACAATGAAATAGCAGAAGGAGAAATCAAAAATGCAATCCTACTTGCAATCACAACAAAATAATAAAATACAGAGGAATAAATTTAACCAAGGAAGTGAAAGAACTACGAATTGAAATCTATAAAATGTCATTGAAAGAAATTGAAGACACAAAGATATGGAAAGATACTTTGTGCTCAAGGATTGAAAGAATTAACACAACTAAAACATTCATACTTTCTAAAGAAATCTACAGATTCAGAGCAATCCCTATCAAAGTTCCAATGACATTTTTCATGGAAATAGAACAAAAAATCCTAAAATTTGTATGGAACAACAAAAGACCCCAAATAGCCAAACCAATCCTGAGAAAAAAGAACAAAGATGGAGTACCACCCTCCCTCATTTCAAAATATATTACAAAGCTGTAGTAAGCAAAACAGCGTGGTACTGGCAGGAAAACACATAGATCAATGGAACAGAATTGAGAGCCCAGGAATAAACTCAATCATCTATGGACAGACAATCTTCAACAAAGGAGCCAAGAGCATACAATGGACAAAGGAAAGTCTCTTCAATAAATGTGTTGAGAAAACTGGACAGCCACATGCAAAAGAATGAAAGCAGACCATTGTCAAAAATTAATGCAAAATGATTAAAGACTTGAATGTAAGACCTGAATCCATAAAACGCCTGAAAGAAAACATAGGTAGTACACTCTTTGACATCAGTCTTAGCAGTATCTTTTTAAATATGTCTCCTCAGGCAAGGGAAGCAAAAGAAAAAATAAATAAACCAGACTATATCAAGCTAAAAAGATTCTGCACAGCACAGGAAACTATCAACAAAATGAAAAGACAACCTACAATTTGGAGAAGATATTTTCAAATCATATATCCAATAAGGGGTTAATATACAAAATATATAAAGAAAGCATACAACTCAAAAACAACAATAAAAACACACAACTCGATTAAAAAATGGGCAGAGGATCTGAACTTTTTTCCCAAGAAGATATACAGTTAGCCAACAAGCACATGAAACATTTTCAACATCACTAATTATTAAGGAAATGCAAATCAAAACCACAATGAGATACCACCTCACACCTGTCAGAATGGTTATAATTAAGAAGACAAGAAATAACAAGTTTTGGAGAGGATGCAGAGAAAAGGCAAGCCTCAAACACTTCTGATGGGAATGTAAACTGGTGCAGCCACTACAGAAAACAGTATGGAGATTCTTCACGAAATTAAGAGTAGAACTACCATATTATCCAGCTATTCCACTGCTGGATATTTATCCAAAGAACAAGAAAACACTAATTCAAAAAGATATATGTACCCCTTATGTTCATTACAGCATTATTCACAATAGCCAAGGCTTAGAAGCAACCAATGGATGAAGGGATAAAGAAGGTGTGAGATAGATATACACCATAAAACAGATCCCAGTAGATTTAAAAGGCTTCAGTCTTATAAAGTATTTCTTCATATAAAGTATTTTTACTGTGGAATTAATTTAGAAATCAATGATAAGAAGTTCTCTGGAAAAGTTCCAAATATATGAAAATTAAATAACACACTCTAAACAACCCATAGGTTGAAAAGAAACCAAAAATAAAATTAGAAATCACTTTCAGCTGAATGAAAATGAAAACATAGTGTATCAAAATTTGTTAGCTACAACAGAAACAGTACTCAGAGGAAAATCTATAACCTTAAATACGTATATTAGAAAAAAAGAAATCTCGCACACCAATGACCTCAGCTTCCATCATAAAAACTAGAATAAGAAGAGCGATGAAGCTCAAGGTGAACTTCAAATATGAAGAGAAGGGCAAGATACGAAAAGAAAGGAAAATATGAAATATTAAAGTGGCAATCAATGAAATAGTATCAGAAGAAAAACAGACAAAACGTATGAATTGGAAGATAGTTCTTGGGGCTGGCCTGGTGGCACAGCGGTTAAGTTTGTGTGCTCTCTGCTTCGGCGGCTTGGGGTTCGCCAGTTTGGATCCTGGGCGCAGACCTATGTACCGCTTGTCAAGCCATGCTGTGGCAGCATCACACATATAAAGTGGAGGAAGATTGGAACAGATGTTATCTCAGGGTTAATCTTACCCAGCAAAAACAGGAGGAGTGGTGGTGGATGTTAGCTCAGGGCTAATCTTCCTCAAAAAAAAAAAAGATGATCCTTTGTAAAAGCCTATGAAACTGATGACCCATAGCCAGACACATCAGAAAGAAAGAAATAGATGTAAATTTTCAATATCAGGAATGAGACAGATGATATACCTACTGAGTCCACAGATATTTACATTATAAGTGGTTATCATGAACAACTTTATGCCAGTAATTTTGGCAACTTAGGTGAAATAAGCAAATTCCTTAAACACACCAACTACCAAATCTCATTTAAATAGAAATGTATGATCTAAATACCTTTATATAGATATAATGAAATTGAAGTTATAGTCACAAGCCTTCCTGCAAAGACATGTCCAGGCCCAGATGGCGTGACTGCCGATTTCTACCAAACAATTAAGGAAATAATAACTCTTCTGCACACACAGATCAAAAGGAGAATTTGATCTATATCTCACCCCACCAAACTTAACTTGAAATATGTTATAAATTCAAATATAAAATCTAAAACTACAAAATTTCTGGAAGAAAATCTTCATGACACTGGTTTAAGCAAGGATGTCTTAGATACAACAGCTTAAGTATAATTGATAAAATTAAAAGTTTGATAAATTGATGTTCATGAAAATCAAGAACTTCTGCTCTTCAAAAGACACTATCAAGAGAACAAAAAGACAGGCTACACACTGGGAGGATATTTTTGCTAAATAATATATCTGGTATCTGCAATATATAAAGAACTCCTAGAAATAAAAAATAAGAAAATAAACAACCCAATTAAAAAATTGACAAAATATTTGAACATATATTTCACCAAAAAAGATACATAGATGACAAATAAGCACATAAAAAAAGCTCAACATCATTATCATTAGAGAAATGTATATTAAAGCCACAATGAGATGCCACTCTACACCTATTTAGAATATCTAAAATTATAAAGACTCAACTAATCAATTTCTTACAAGGATGAGTAGCAACAGGAAATCTCAAAAACTGCTGGTGGGTATGTAAAATGGTACAACCACTTTGGAAAACCATTTGGTATTTTCTTAAAAAGCTAGACATGTACCAACTATATTAACCTGCCATTTCACTCACTTACCCAAGATACATGAAAGCATTTAACCATACAAAGATTCATACAGAAATGTTTATAGCAACTCTATTTATAATAGCTGAATTTAGAAATAACTCAAATGTTCACCATCAGGAGAAGCAATAAACAAAGTATGATATATCTAAACAATGGGGTACTACTCAGCAATAAAAAGGAATGAATTAGTGGTACACTCAACAACATGGATGAAGCTAAAATAATAAAATGAAACACTGGAAATACAGGGATTAAGCCAGTTCATGTAGAAAACCTTTCAAGAATTTTGTTGGTAGAGGGGTAAGTGAAGGTTAAGAGATTTTATTTTTAAGATGGGGGGGGGTTGTTCTAGATGGATGCATGACACCAGGAAAGAATCTGCAATTGGGGAAAAAATGTTAATGCAGAAGAAAAAGGGTGGAATTTCCAAAGCAAGTGGAAAATTGACCTTAAAAAGACCAAGAATTCACCTATGGTGATGGGAGGTTAGACAGAGTATGTGGGTATTGTTGCTAGGAGATAGGTAGAAATGGTAGTTGGAGATTTTGAAAGGTCACTTTTGATTTTTAGTTTTCTCACAAAAATAGGAAAGATGATCATCATCTGAGAGTGAGGAATGAAAAGAGAAAGAAGAGAGGTGTTAGATTTTGAGAAGAGAGGAGGAAGTAGGTACTGGGAGAGTGGATGGACTAGATATAATGATTGTCAGGTAGCATTAAGAGTCCATTTAGGGTTATTATTTTAAAGTGAAACAGCCATATCCTGATACATAGGTGCAGACACAAAGAAGGAATGTTGAATTAAACCAGGATTATGGTCTAATCAATTGAGGGAAGTGAAATAAGAGAACAGCAAGAAAGTTGAGGAAAGTAAACATAATGATTGGCTAAAAAATGTAAGCTGGTAAGTAGAGAAATGAGAAAGAGAGGGGAGTAAAAGAAAACAAAGACATGATAAGCTCAGTTGACGGGGCTGAGGATCAGGACTGTTAGATTTAAGACACAAGAGAGAGTGAGACACAAGAGAGAGTGACAAAAGTGGTTGTCAGAAGGATGCTTGAGTTAAGATTTTTGATGATGTTATAGATATTGATCCTGACAAGTCTAGGGTATGATCAAGGCAGTGAAAGGCTGGTGGGATGAACATGGAGTTCAAGGAATGGAGAGGCGAAGGTTTTGGGAGTGTCAGCCACGTGAACACTGAAATCGCCAAGATGTGGTTTTAGAGTGACCGTAAATCAGATGCAAAAGCTTTCAAGATACAAGATGCAGTTGGAGTGGAGGAGTAGGTTATGACTCAGTGGTAGGTACATTATTGCAACAGCAAAGGTAATGGATACTACTGTCTAGTACAGGAAATTTAAAGTTAACAGGTCCTCAAGAAGACACAGGGAGAGTGGTCTATCCTCTCATATCATATCATCTCAATCCATATCATGGAGGACACTCATCCCACTTTCAGGCTCAGTGGTATGAGAGGACTATGGGGGAAGCAGTATTCTCAAGGGAGATTCAAATTTCTGTTAGGACAGGAAGTAAAGGGAACATTCAGATGTACCTTGAAAATATAGGGAAATTTTTTCTAGTAATATACTGTGTGTTCCAGAGGACTCAGTAGAAGGCTTTCAGAAGTTGGGGATAGCTAAGAAATAAAGAGAGCACTAGAAGCATGCAATCTTCAGTAACATCGAGTGTTGAAGATGAGGATGCCAGGGGAGTCTGGGGCTTCTCATGGTCACTTGGGTAATTAGGATGGAGACATGCTGATGTTATTTCTGGTGATCTCAAGACAGAGTGTGAAGGGAAGGCCACGATTTTTAGAAAATTTTGGGAATAGTGTAGACCAGGGGCCCTTTCTCCCTTCTTCTAACAGAAAAAGTAGTGTCTAGGGAAGGACTTAGAACCAGAAACTTTCCTTCACTCCTGTGGATGGAGGCTCAGAGTTCTGGAGAGGGGCCTTCTTACTCTTAGTCCACAGAACTCCCTCTGGACTTCTACAGGTGGAAGTGATTTCCCCCCTCCATGACTTCATTCCCACTGCCTGAATACACAATGGACTGTCTAAATGGTTCTTTCTTATCTCCAGTGACCAAGTGGTAGAACCAGGATTTCTTTTAGCACCGCTCAACTTCTATGACATAATTAAAAGGTTTCCTAGAGTTTGTATTATTTCTCTTTTCATTCTGTAACTTTCTTCATGCTGATGCAATAATTCTATTTTTACTCACACAACGCCTAAAAAGGTAACCATCCAAATTCAACGACTATTCAAAATAAAAATTCTAAGTTTACTGACATCGTTACAAGACACTACTGTCAAGTAGAATGAAAGACCAAATAAATGCATCCTTTTATAACCACCTAACTTCTTCAACTCTGCTGAAGGGAGTGTATTTGTGTGGAAATCAATGAACGATAAGTGAATTTTAAAAATATAATAACTTAAACATGAGAATGAGTATCTACATACATTTATTTAATTCAATGACAATATTACCACCAACACATTTGTGCAGCACACTGAAATTTACATTGCAATTCCATGTTTGATACTCCCACCCTGCTGTGCTTATGTTATTTTTACTGCTTTGCAGATAAGAAAAGTGAGTTCAAAGAGGTTAAGGGCATGCAGGTGCACTGCACTGAGACTCAAGCTCTCTGTTTACTGTGACTTCCTTGTCAAAATAGTCAATACATTTACAGAGGCCCCTGAATTAAAGTCGGAATCTTCTGATTTCTAGTCACGAGTCCTTACCTAGAACATCTGTGTATGCAAAGGACAGTTTGGAACATTTGGTTTCCCTAAATGAGGCATTTTTAATCCAATATATAATGTTTAAATTGCTGGTTTTGTTTTGTGTTAAGTGGGACAGCTCTATAATACTATCATATGCCATCTTTCATTCTCTCTTTTTCTCTCTCTCTCTCCTCAACTAATATCTTCTCTGTTATGTTTCTTTCTGCCTACTATAATCTGCTATGGTGATTTTAAATTGTAAGCCATGGATGTGAACAGTAATACACAGAGGAACTCTGTTTCTTAATGCTTGTAGAAATTCATTTAACAATCTCTGGAGGGACTGATTTGGTTCACCTCACTGAAATCGTAGTGTTAGTCACACATGTCTCAGAGGGTGAATATAATTTAGAAAATATTGACATGGAATTTGCATATAGACAGTTTTGGATACTAAATATATTTAATTACACTCCATGAACATATCTCCATTTCACATTACTTCTGGCAAGAAGACAATTATTCTTGCACTTATTGAACACAAAAATACCAGTTATTCCCTCTCTTTTTCCTTATTTTGCAGTACTGTAAATGGTGTAGAAATAGATTTAAATATACTTATCAATGTGTTAGATAAAAAGTAAAATAACATTTACAATAAAATTTCCTGGCTGTATCTTGATGTAAATGCTTCTAATATATGCTGACTGTGAACTCGAAGAACACTGGTGCCCCTGTTACACGTTAAGGTGAGTACATGAAGAGGTTCATGGTAATAACCTGCACAGAAAAGAAATACATTACACAAGAGTGCCACACCATGGCTTTCTTTCTCCATAAAACTGCACAACTAACTCATTTGCACTTAAGTAATGAATAAATTATTCATGAATAGGGACTTTAAACTCACTCCAACCTGAATATTTGGGAAATAAATTAATATGTAAACTACAGCTATGTCAGGGAGGTGATTAGATTAGTTATAGAGGAAATTGACTTCCAAAAGGTGAGAAATATATGCAAAGTATACTACCTCTTGATATTGTTAATTGTATTTCAAATCCAATGGGGGTTCATAGTCCCCTTAGGATATTTTTTGGGTAGGGAAAATGTATCGGATTTATGCTTCCTCAAACCTGCCAGGAGAGCCTCGCGGAATCTTTGCCAGCCTATCCATTTAGACACTTTATTCGTATAGAAAAAAGTTAATCTTCCTTTTTATCTGAGAATACTATCCTTTTTTCCAAAGCTCTTCTGATTTCTTTTCCCACTGCTTAACTAGGCTACCTTAAAATAAATCTAATACAATGAGTTGTCATTCCTCCTGGGACAATGAGTTTACAATACGTATGGGACCATCCCCAAGAAGGGATATGATGTTGGCTATTAGCAACAAGCCAAAGATAACAATAAAATCATTAATTCTGTCAATATAAATGCTAATAGAAAAGGAAAATTGGATCCACGCCTGGTATAACATTTTCTCTGATAGGAAATTAGAGCAGAGAAATTGAATCTGACAAATCTTAGCATTTATAGACCAACATCAAAATTGTAGTCTAGAGTACACAGTAAATGGCAGAATGCTTCTTAATTAAACTGTGCTTTCATTAGGCCAGGATGAATGGCTTCTGCCTGGCCGGCAAGGTGATCCACAGTCTCCCGGAGAGATCCTTATAAAATATAGTACAAAATACAGGCCATGATGTTAGCAAAAATCAAATTGACAAGCTGCACAACTTATCTTTGGTATTACAACACTGCTAATGGAGCTGTGGTCTGAGAGACAACAGAGGGGAGCTCATTAGCAGGGCCCTGAGAGATGTTTGCATGGGGAGACAGTCCTCACAGAGCTCAACACTCCACAGCATCACACTAGACAGGGATCCAACTGGGTAATCCTAATAAATGTAAGTGCATTGCAGAGTAAGACTTTAAGGGCCAAGATCAGGCAATTGATGAAAAATCTATATTTAAAATTCTCACTTTTGAGAAAGAACTTGAAAGTATACCCAAAGTCAGCCTTGGAAATCTTCCCGTTAAACTTTACCTATATATATGGGGGGGGGGGGGGGAAGCCTGTAATAGATATAGAGATATATTTTAGCTTTTTCTACAGTTTATTTTCAGTAAGTTTCAACTTTATTTTGGTAACACTAATGGAAGTGATTTCTATTGTTTTATAAGAAGAAAAATAGATGATTTGTGTGTTTGAAAACTACAACAGAAGAATGAGTGTGACCAGGTTTGTGTTGGTTACTTTCAGTTCAGTTATTTTAGTTTGCTTGCTTATTTGAGTGTAGGAGCATATTTGAACTAATTAGGGACAATCTTTTCTATTTTCACTTGGCATTATCTATTTCAGCTCCCTCCTACCTTCACTCTGCACATCCTATGTAAGCACAGAGTATATGAATAAGAATCTGGGTAAATGGCCAACAAAAAGCCTCATCACCTTTGAGCAACCACCATTTGCAATGACTGTGTAATGACATTCTAATAATGTTTTATTTCACAAATATTTAACGTGTAGTGCTCTCTACTTTCCTGTAGAGATTTTCCTGTGGTTATTTCCTAGAGAAGTTTTATTCAGTCAATTCTCATTTTATTCAAACTACAGTTTTAACTAAGTGGTTAAACCAAGCTATGGGTTTTCTCTATTTGAAATTGAATATAGAGGCCCATTTTTCTACCATAAATTTTTGTTATAGATATTTAATTTTAAAGACTCTAATGCTAGCATGTGTGCTGTAAAGGAGAAACATGTTCGTAACCTTTACTTTAAGCAAGGTATTTCTTTAATTTCTGTATATTTCTCACAAAGAAAATTAATATGCTTTTTTAACAAATAATATGATTTGTGCTATATGATTATTAAAGGAAATTAGCTATAATAGTAAAATATGCTTCCTTAAAATTGTTATTAAATCATATTGTTTATATTAATCCATGCCCATTTCAAACATATGATTTTCCCCAGTCTTTTAATATTTAAGACAAATGCTAACATGCATCCACATTAACAAACAAAACGAATATTATGAATACACAGCTATATGTAAAAGATAATGCAGAAATTGAATAGCCTTGTTTCAGAGCATTGCATGTATATGTTTATAATATATGAGTATTCAGCTCTCGTGTATGTTGTGTCTATGTGAATTTGAACTTACTTAAATCTGCACTTGAGAATTTTACAGACAGGTAGTTAGAAATTTAAGACCCCAGAGTAGAATTAGTATGCATGAAGTTACACAAAGTCTGGGTTGAAAACAGGAAAATGAAGCAAGAGAATTTACATAACCTCTCTCTAGTTGGTTAATGAAATTGTACTTATCTTAGAATTGATGTAGCTTATTAGGGTCAGGATCCAGGAGAATTAGGAGCTTGGGAGAGTGAGTTGCTTTCCCCATCCTATTCCTCTCCCACATCCTGCACCTAGGGAGGGCAGCCACGTGACTCTAGACCTGGATCAGGCCCAGTGGGTCCCTTGGGCACACGACCTTGAAGTGCTCTGAGAACGAGTTTGTCTTTTTTGCATTACCTGAGAGGATGTGTCCACCTGTGATGAGAAGTTTTCAGAGGTTGGTCTCAATACATCTGCTCTCACATAGATCTTCAAAAATAAATTTCAATTGATTAATTTCTCCTGTGAATGGATTGTTTTATTATAGTTCATTTAGTAGATTCCATTGAGTTTTAAAAAATTTTTTCTAACATATTGTAAACTCCTTAGTTTAAAAAGTCCTCTCATGACCAGAGAAATTAGTAGAAGCTATAACAAAACAGTGAGGAATACTACTAATACATAACACACACACACACACACACACAGCCTTTCCTCCAGCTTCTTCCAGAAAATTACATGTGGGATACCTCTGTCATAGTCCACATTTAAGCACAAGGCTAAAAATGAAACAATGCAGTAACTTGGTTTTTTTGTTTGTTTTTTGGGGGGTTTTTAAATTGTATTTATTTATTTAATTATTTATTTTTTAGTGCGGTAACATTGGATTATAACATTATATAGCTTTCAGATGTACATCGTAATATATTTTGAATTCTGTGTAGATTACATCACCACCCCAAAACTAATTATAGTCCATTCCCTCACATGGGAGCCTAATCACCCCTATGGCCCTTCCCCCTGCCCCCTTCCCATATGGTAACCACCAAGCCAATCTCTGTTGCTAGGTGTTTGTTTGTTGTTGTTTTTATCTTCTATTTATGAGTGAGATAATACAGTATTTGACTTTCTCCCTCTGACTTATTTCCTTAACATAATACCCTCAAGGTCCATCCATGTTGTCACCAATGGCTGGATTTCATCATTTCTTATGGCTGAGTAGTATTCCATTGTGTATATATACCACATCTTCTTTATCCATTCCTCCCTTGAGGGGCAGCCAGCTTACTTCCAAGTCTTGGTTATTGTGAATAATGCTGCAATGAACATAGGGGTACATGTATCTTTATGCATTTCTGTTTGCAAGTTCTTTGGATAAATACCCAGCAGTGGGATAGCTGGATCATATGGTAGATCTATTCTTAATTTTCTGAGGAATCTCCATACTGCTTTCCATAGTGGCTGAACCAGTTTGCACTCCCACCAGCAGTGTACGAGGGTTCCCTTCTCTCCACATCCTCTCCAACACTTCTTGTTTCCTATCTTGTTAATTATAGCCATTCTGACCAGAGTGAGCTGATGTCTCATTGTAGTTTTGATTTGCATTTGCCTGGTAGCTACTGATGTTGAGCGTGTTTTCATATGCCTGTTGGCCATCCGTATATCTTCTTTGGAGAAATCTCTGTTCATACCTTTTGCCTATTTTCTAATTGGGTTGTTGGTTTTTTTTGTTGTTGTTGAGATGCATGAGTTCTTTGTATATTTTGGAAATTAACCCCTTATCTGATATATGGTTTGCAAATATTTTCTCCCAATTGTAGGGTTGTCTTTTCGTTTTGTTGATGGTTTCCTTTGCTGTGCATAAGCTTTTTAGTTTGATGTAGTCCCATTTGTTCATTTTTTCTTTTGTTTCCCTTGCTGGGTCAGACATGGTACTTGAAAATATGCTGCTAAGAACTGATGTCAACGAGCATACTGCCTAAGTTTTCTTCTAGAATTTTCATGGTTTCAGGCCTTACATTCAAGTATTTAAACAATTTTAAGTTGATTTTAGTGCATGGTGAAAGGTAATGGTCTACTTTCATTCTTTTGCATATGGCTGTCCAGTTTTCCCAACACCATTTATTGAAGAGACTCTCCTTTCTCCATTGTATGCTCTTGGCTCCCTTGTAGGATATTAGCTGTCCATAAATGTGTGGGTTTATTTCTGGGCTCTTCATTCTGTTTCATTGATCTGTGTGTCTGTTTTTGTGCCAGTACCACGCTATTTTGGTTACTATAGCTTTGTGGTATATTTTGAAGTCAGGGAGTGTGATACCTCCAGATTTGTTCTTTTTTCTCAGGAATCCTTTGCCAATTCAGGGTCTTTGGTGTTCCATGTAAATTTTAGGATTCTTTGTTCTATTTCTGTGAAAAATGTTGTTGGAACTTTGACAGGGATTGCATTGAATCTATAGACTGCTTTAGGAAGTGTGAACATTTTAATGATGTTGATTCTTCCAATCCAAGAGAACGGAATATCTTTCCATTTCTTTGTCTCTTTGATTTCTTTCAACAATGTTTTATAGTTTTGATGTACAGATCTTTCACCTCTTTGGTTCAGTTTATTCCTAGGTATTTTATTCTTTTTGTTGCAGTTGTAAATGGGCTTCTACTCAATTTCTCTTTCTGCTACTTCGTTGTTAGTGTATAGAAACGCAACCGATTTTTCTATGTTGATTTTTTATCTTGTGACTTGACTGTATTCATTTCTTATTTCTAAAAGTTTTTAGTGCATTTTTTAGGGTTGTCTATATATAAAATCATGTTGTCTGCAAAGAGTGCCAGTTTCACTTCTTCTTTTCCAATATGGATCCCTTTTATTTCTTTTTCTTGCCTGATTGCTCTGGCTAGGACTTCCAATACTATGCTAAATAAGAGTGGAGACAGTGGGCTTCCTTGTCTGATTCCTGTTCTTAGAGGGATAGCTTTCAGTTTTTCTCCATTGAGAATGATATTTGCTGTGGGTTTGCCATATATGGCCTTTATCATGTTGAGGTATTTTCCTTCCATACCTATTTTATATTGAGTTTTTATCATAAATGGATGCTTTATCTTGTCAAATGCTTTCTCTGCATCTATTGAGATGATCATGTGATTTTTATTCTTCATTTTGTTAATGTGGTGTATCACGTTGATATATTTGTAGATGTTGAACCATGCCTGCATCCCTGGAATGAAACCCACTTGATCATGACGCATGATCTTTTTAATGTATTGTTGTTGTATTCTATTTGCTAGTATTTTGTTGAGGATTTTTGCATCAATGTTCATCAGTGATATTGGCCTGTAATTTTCTTTTTTTGTATTGTCCTTGTCTGGTTTTGGTATCAAGGTCATGTTGGCTTCGTAGAACGAGTTAGGAAGCCTCCCCTACTCTTCAATTTCTTGGAAGAGTTTGAGAAGGATAGGTATTAAGTCTTCTTTGAATGTTTGGTAGAATTCACCAGGGAAGCCATCTGGTCCAGGACTTTTATTTTGCGGGATGTTTTTGATTAGTGTTTCGATCTCCTTACTGGTGATTGGTCTATTCAAATTCTCTACTTCTTCTTGGTCCAGTTTTGGAAGGTTGTATGCTTCTAAGAATTTATGCATTTCTTCTAGATTATCCAATTTGTTGACATATAGGTTTTCATAGTATTCTCTTATTATCTTTTGTATTTCTGAGGTGTCCATTGTAATGTCTCCCCTTTCATTTCTGATTTTATTTATTTGAGCCTTCTCTCTTTTTCTCTTGGTAAATCTAGCTTAGGGTTTGTCAATATTGTTTATCTTTTCAAAGAATCAGCTTTTGGTTTCATTAATTTTTTCTATTGTTTCTTTAGTCTCTATTTTATTTATTTCTGCTCTGATTTTTATTATTTCCTTCCTTCTGCTGATTTGGGGCTTTGTTTGTTCTTCTTTTTCCAGTACCCTTAGACACGCTGTTAGATTGTCTATTTGGGATTTTTCTTCTTTATTGAGGTAGCCCTGAATTGCTATAAACTTCCCTCTTAGAACTGCTTTAGCTGTATCCCACAGATTTTGGCACATTGTATTTTCATTTTCATTTGTCTCTAGGAATTTTTTTATTTCTCCTTTGATTTCTCCTTTGATTTCTTCATTGACCCAGTCATTTTTCAGTAGAATTTTGTTCAATCTCCACATTTTTGTGGCTTTTCTGGTTTTCTTCCTGTAGATGAATTCTCGTTTCATACCTTTGTGGTCAGAAAAGATGCATGGTATTATTTCTATCTCCTTAAATTTATTGAGACTTGTTTTGTGGCCTAATATGTGATCACTCCTGGAGAATGTCCCATGTGCATTTGAAAAGAATGAATATTCTGTGGTTTTTGGATGGAATGTTTTATATATATCCACCAAGTCCATCTGGTCAAATGTGTTCTTTAAGAGCAGTGTTTCCTTATCGATCTCCTGTTTGGATGATCTATCCATTGATGTAAGTGGAGTGTTAGAGTCCCCTACTATTATTGTGTTACTGTCTATTCCTCCTTTTATGTCTGTTAATAATTGCTTTATATATTTAGATGCTCCTATGCTGGTTGCAAACATACTTACAAGTGTTATATTCTTTTATTAGATTGTTCCCTTTATCACTATGTAGTGCCATTCTTTACTCTTGTTACAGTTTTTGTTTCAAAGTCTGCTTTGTCTGATATAAGTACTACTACCTCTGATGTCTTTTCTTTGCCATTTGCATGGAATATCTTTTTCCTTCATTTCACTTTCAGTATGTGAGTTTCTTTAGGTTCAAACTGTGTCTCTTGTATGCAGCATATACATGGGTCTTGTTTTTTTATCCAATTGGCCACCCTATGCCTTTTGATTGGAGCAGTTAGTCCATTGACATTTAAAATAGCTATTGATAAATATGTACTTATTGCTATTTTGTTACTTTTTTTCTGGGTGTTGTAGTAGTTCTTCTCTGTTTCTTTTTCTCTTGCTCTCTTCCCTTGTGGTTTGATGTCTTTCTTTAGTAATATGTTTGATTTCTTTTGTCAAACTTATTTGTTTACTTATAATAGATTTCTGATTTGTGATTACCATGAGGATCCTATATAATATTCTATGTATATAACAGTCTACATAGACTTGATAGACTCTTTACCTTGACCTTTTTTTAAAATCTCTACTTTTTGACTCCCCTCCTTCCACACTTTATGCTTTTGAAATCATATCTAATCTCTTGTTTTCTGTGTGTCTACCCATTACCCTCTTATCATTGAAATAGGTAATTTTAGCACTTTTGTCTTTTCACCTTCATCTTATCTTCACAGGTGGTTGATCTGCTACCTTTACTATATTTTTGCCTTTAGCAGTGATTTTAATGCCTGGGTTTTTTTAGAGGGGCGTTGATAATCTTTTTAGCCCTATTTGTGGTCATTGGTTTCCCACTAATTAAGTCCCCTCAGCATTTCATGTGGAACTGGTTTCTTGGTGATAAACTCCTTTAATTTTTGCTTATCTGGGAAGGTATTTATCTCTACTTTCATTCTGAATGACAACCTTGATGGATAGAGTATTCTTGGCTGTAGGTTATTTCCTTTTAGCACTTTACATATGTCATGCCACTCTCTTCTCACCTGTAGGGTTTCAACTGAGAAATCCACTGATAGCGTTATGGGCTTTCCTTTGTATGTCACCTGTTGCCTTTCTCTTGCTGCTTTTAGGATTCTCTCTTTATATTTAATTTTGGACATTTTAATTATAACGTGTCTTGGTGTGGGCCTCTTTGGGCTTATCTTGTTTGGAGCTCTCTGTGCCTCCTGAACTTGGATGTCTATTTCCTTCCTTAGGTTAGGGAAATTTTCATCTATTTGGTCTTCAAATAAATTTTCTGCCCTTTTGTCTCTGTCTTCTCCTTCTGGGACACCTATAATATGAATGTTAGTGCACTTGATATTGTCCCAGAGTTCCCCTAGACTGTTCTCATTCTGTCTAATCCTTTTTTCTTTTTTCTTTTCAGCTTGGGTGATTTCCTTTAGTCTTTCGTCTAGCTTGTTGATCCATTCTTCTCTATCCTCTACTCTGCTATTGAGTCCCTCTAGTCAATTTTTCATTTCCAGTATTGTATTCTTCATTTCTGACTGATTCTTTTTTATATTTTCCAATTTTTTGCTGATGAGCTCACTGTGTTCATCCAGTCTTCTCCCACTATCTGTGAGCATCCTTATGAGTTTTTGTTTGAACTCTTTGTCAGGTAGGTCACCTATTTCTGTTTCATTTAGTCCTTTTTCTGGGGTTTTGTCCTCTTACCTTGCTTGAAATTATGCCTCTTTATGTCTCCTCATTATGCCTCTTTCTCTGTGCTTATATCTATATATTAGGTGAGTTGGCTACGTCTCCTGATCTTGGAGAAGTGGCCTTATGTATGAGATGCCTTTAGAGGCCCAGAAGTGTGCTTCCCTCTTGTCACCAGTCCAAAAGATCCAGGAGTGACCCCTTTGTGGGCTACTTGTGTCCTTCTGCTGTGGCAGGGTTGCTCTTAATGCAGGTACCCAGGGAGTCTAGTCTGTCCTTCCCTGGCCAGCTGTTTGTAAATCTGGTATGGGGAGCCTCAGCACCATTGACTACAAGGTCTAACACCACACTCCTATTGCAGTTTTCCTCTTAATTGGGTTGGTACCCAATGTAGCTGGTCACCAGGCTTAGGGGCTTACAACTGCTATGGGCCTACAAGACTGTTGTCAGTTCTCTTAGGAGTGCAGCTGAGTGGGGCTAGCCCTTGGCACAGGAGCACTCAATTGTTTCAGGCTTTGGGAGGTGGGGCTGATCTTTTTTATGGCTATTTGTGAAGCACAGGTCTTATGCCACTGGTAAGCCTCACCCCCCACAAGACCACACACACTGTCAACACAGTCCTGGTCCATGCACACTTCTCAACCCCCTGGAGCATACCCCGATGCTGCACTGCAGAGGCGCCCACCTCTCTACCAATGCTCCCCACAGTTCACCTGTTCCTCACACAGGCCCTACCCCACAGAGGCAGATACCCTTTCATGCTGTAGAGGATCAAGATACCAAGTCAATGCAGGCCAACAAGTAGCCTGAGGGCTTGTTGTTGGGTGGGGCAGTTCCCTAGGGCAGGCTGCCTGCCTTGGCTGAACTGGTTTAAATCTGGACTCCAGTGGGTGTGGCAGACCCCTAGGCTAAGAGGTCAGGGGAAGAATTTCAATGGTATCTGCCAGGGTCTGTGTCAGCCTGCCTGGAGTAGGTCACAACAATGGCTGCCACCAATGTCTCAGTCTCCAGAGAGGTATCTCCTATCACCAAGTTGCACCCAGAACCCACCAGGTGAGTCTCTTTTCACCAAAGCACTGTCAGCCTTCTCTCTGGTGATCTTAGGTTGCTGAGATGGGTGAGTTTGTGCATGGGCCCTTTAAGACCCGGGTCTTTTCGGCTTTCAGAGGATAGCTTTTCTGAGGGTATCCCTGCTGCGGTTAATAGCCAGGGAAGCCAGATAGTAAGACCCTCATCTCAGTTGTGCTGAGTCTGCAGGATGCTCATAGCAGTACTGGCCCCTGCTCCGGTTCTCACTCCTCCAGAGAGGGCTGTGTACCTTAGGGTGGCTCTTACCTGGCCAGCTGAAAAAGTCCATTGCTCCTGATTGTGGCTTCTTTTTCTCTCCAGAAGGAATTTCTGCCTCTTCCACCTTAGTCAGGACTGTCCCTTGTTGTGGGGGCTCTTTTTATCCAGTTTTCAGTTTTCTATCCAGGGTAATTTTTCCAAAAATAGTTGTAACCTGGTTGTGTTCGTGGGAGGAGATGAGTTCAGAGTCTGCTTACGCTGCCATCTTGACAAGATCTCTAGTAACTTGTTTTTAAAATAAAGCAAAACAGAACTTGAATTTTTAGTCTTCGCAAATAAAATATTTGATTTTGCCAGTGTACTTAAACCCCCACTTTTAATTATCTCATGCGATTGAGGGAAGGGAAACAATGAACTTAAGTAATGAGGTTGCTGAATAGATTACTGCATTGTAAAGCATTTTAAAAACATGACACGCCTTATGAATGCAAATGAACAATCAAAATGTCAATAATTAATAATATGTAAACAGATTTATACTTTCTTTCAGTAAATGAAATTAAATTGCCATTCAGTATATTCCATAAGCAAAAGAAAGTTTAAATAATATTTACTTTTGTCTAAAATTTTAGTAATGACCACACTAAAACATAAATGGTTATCATTAGCTGCTACCTAAGAAACCTCAAAATATTTCCCAGGAAAACTTCTGGTTAATCAGGTGGTCACTACCTGTGTTTGTTTGTTTGTTTGTGCACAGGAAAAATGCTTCATTCATACCATCGGAACAGCAAAATCCAACATAAATTAAACAGAAGCAGCAGTAGGACACAGAGAGAGCCTCAGACCTCCATGAGGGCACCTGAAAGGAGAGGGAAGGAAGGAGGTTGAGAGGAGGAGTACAATATAATCTTTTTTAATGACATCTTGACCCAGGTTTTTATTTTATTTTTTTAAAGATTGGCACCTGAGCTAACATCTGTTGCCAACCTTTTTTTTTCTTCTTCTCCCTGAAGCCCCGAGTGCATAGTTGTATATTCTAGTTGTAGGTCCTCCTGGCTGTGCTATGTGGGACGCCACCTCAGCATGGCCTGATGAGCAGTGCTAGGTCCACATCCAGGATCCAAACCAGCAAACCCCTGGGCCCCCAAAGCCGAGCCCGGGAACTCAGCCACTCTGCCACAGGGCCAGCCCCTTGACCCAGTTTTGCGATCCTGCCTAGAAGCTGATCAGTGGTCCTTCTTGACTAAGTCTAACCCCTTATTGGACTCTCACACACTGGGCTATACACACTATGTCCATTCCCTAATCAACCCAAGGCCAGGAATCAAGCAATAGGGCACAGCCCCCCAACCCCAGAGTCCACAAAGTTATTCAGATTAGTCATTCCACAGGGATCCTGGGAAACCTACCTAACCACACCTTCTTGCCATACATAAGCTACCCTTTACAGCGCCAACTTGCTGTTATCCTGTCCTCAGGGGGAAACTCCCTGTATGGCCCTGCCCACCAGCCACCTCTATTTCAGAATTGTCAGTAACAGAGACTTCTGGCTTTGATCTATCAGAGCGTCAGCGTGTTGTGTCCCACCATTAAAAGACTTTCTAAATCTTATAAAACAATGAGTCTTTGTAGTTGCCCATTGGAGGAGTCCCGCCCTCTGAACGGTGCAGGAAGGAGCCTGCACCTCGCTCGTTGTCTTGCAGGGGCCTGGGGTACCATGACCTCAGAACAAAAGCAATGGTGAGGACAGGGAGGTGGCAGCCACTGGGTCTTCAGTCTATCATGCTCCCTGCAGCAAGTTCTCTTGAAGGAGATCAAGTTGCACATCTCACAAAGGATGACCCAAACCCTATGCCAAGGATGGAAATTAGGGTAGTCTGCATGAGATTCCTGTGTGCCTGTTATTGGTGCAGGAGTAAACTGGTGATTTCAGTTGACCATCAGACTGAAAGGAGAGAGTGATAGTCCATGTCTGAGATAGACATTCTCCCACTTTCCTTCCAGCCATCAACAAAAAATTATGCATATTCCCGATTGCCACTGGCAGACAACTCTCAGTCATGAATATCAGCATGAGGTCCATGCTGTTTGGTGGCAGAATGACCACCAACCCGTGCCACACCAGGGGCCTGCCCGCCTCTTTAAATAATATGCAGTCAGAGTCAGGGTCTCTTTTGGCTCTTTACATCAGGAAGCAGCCTACAGAAGTTAGTTCTTCATGCTTTGCTAACGCATGTGTGTGCTTTCACCTATTTAAGGTAATAGCATCTGAACATTCAAAGCAATCTATTCAATGAAGGCTCAACAAAACTTATGCACTATGGCATTTTTCTCCTTCAACAAATGCACTTCAACCAGCTCTGTTCGTCCCTGCATAACAGCAATGAAATACATTCACAACAGTGTTTGCAAAGAAATCTCATCTAGCAAGCTCTTCTAATCACTCCTGCAAACATTGGCATATTTTGACACTGTAGTTTTAATAAATTCAAGAATCTGCTGCAGTTGATTATCTGCTTTACATCTGAAAAGTATATCGATCACTTGAATTAATGATGCAAGTTTCTTAATTGGACAGTCAGGATCAGGAAGAAGAAGAGCTTCTGTTTTATTGACTTACTCTTAGGCACTAATGAGATTATCATTTAGGGTAATTTTGCTTCTTCTACTGATTGAAATATTATGTTTGTACAATATTGACTTTCCTTGGTAATAAAATGCAATTGGATTATTAAAACTCATCTTAATGATGTGATTTGCTGTGTAATTTATTGCAGACATTCTTGTTTATTTTAAGGAACTATATTTTTTCTAGTTACTGAAATTTCTTTTTTATACATAGGGTCTAAACTACTTTGGCTTTGTGTGTAAAGTCCAGACGTTTAAACTTAAAGCATACAAGAGATTGAATTCAAAGCTTTAAGCCTTCTCTAAGAAGGCAATTCCTAAAATTTCCTGAAAACCCTGACTGGTTGACTCTTAGGTCTTGATGACTAGGAAAAAAAGAGAGAGATTTTGAGGAAATTAGAAACCGTAGTATTGAGGACAGTGCTTTTTACAGAATTTCTACTTCTTTTTCTTTTTTCTCTTCCTTTTCAACATTTTTAAGATCTATAGCACTCTTGATTGCACATGCATTTTCAAAAGCATCAACATGTCTCATTCATTTGATATTCCAATTTTGAGGCAGGTGTTATTTCCCAAATCTTATACATAAAAGTATTAAATCTCTGTTAATTTGATATTTGCTTTAAACCAAATAGTTAGTTATGGCAGACCTGGAATTAGAATCCAAGCTCTTTTTCTACCTAGATCACTTCATGGTCTAATCCAAGCTCTTTTCTTCACACCACAAATTGATTAGAAATTTATTAATGTGCTGGCCTGTATAGGCATAACATATGTAATATATTTATATGATACATGTAGAAATAAACAGTGTTTTTACTACTCTTGGTTGTGTTTTTCCAACCCATTTTAATCTATGTGCATTTGCCTAGGATTCTCATACCCAGCATTCACTTTCAGACGTGATTTGAAACAAGTAGATAGAAATATGGTTTTCATATCACTTCTTTTAAGACGAGCTACCATTATGGAACCCTAAATAAAAAGCCTTCTCCAAGTGACAAATTTTTCCATTTGTTTTCCTTCTATGTTTTTTTCTATTACAATCATACCTGCAATATCTGGTAGAGAAGGAGAAATGAGGATGTAGCATAAATTCTGGCATCCTAGGGTCCATCACATGTTCCCAAAGCATAGGACAGACAGGAAGTTAGTTCATTCTTTATTTTCCATGTGCTTCCTGAAAAGCTGTGGAAGCTAAAGAATTCCTGGACTGTTCTAACTTCTTTCTAGTTACTACTGTTTAGTAGGTCATAATCATGCTTATTAAACACAAGTTCATGGAATCACATAAATCCTTTCATGGGGCTCATGGTGGGCACTGCTCATCCACTCACAGCACTGAGTCCTTTCCAGAAGGAGATAGGTTAAGAATGTTGCTGAAACCCAGAAGCAACAGTCTCTGGATCCGGCTTCAGTGTCCAGAGTCTTTGCTGTCTGTTATCCCAAGTAGGATGGAAAATAGCCCCAAATAAAATATTAGTATAATTTAGCCCCAAATTCAGAAAGAGATTACTCAGATAAGCTATCTTCTATAATGTCAATAAATATGTGACTTCCAGGGATACGGAGAGAGAGAAACCAGTTCACTTTTATGCTGTAAACTCCGCAAATTAAAGTTGCAAATGTGGACAGACAGCATTCTCCCCCCTTGACAATCTAGCTGACAAGCAGAAAAAACACAGACTCTCTCATTCAGACAAAATCTGAACCATCTTCTGGTTCCTTCTCTTAATGCATCATCCTTACATTATCTGCATTAAAATTTCACCAGTTACCGCCTCTTTAATTCCTTCTTCAAATGCTTCAATGAGACTTAGGGTACACAGATATTGAACATCTAAATGACAATGCAGTGACTGAAGGACTGCTCTCCTTTCATATAAAAGCTAAAGTCATCTTATTGTTGAAAAATCATGTCTTAATAGGATTTATTGTGTCTACATGAATATGTTACAGATCAAATGCCCCCCCATTCCTTTATTTGGTTACCCAACAAATGTCTGTCGAGTGTCTGCTCTGCTCAGCTATTGCTTGGGATTAATCACTGAATAAAACAAAGGCCCCCTCCTTCTCTCCTGTGAAATTCACACAGACTAGCAAATTCACATAGGATGAATCTAATGAATTATATGCTGACAAAAAGGCTATGTGCCGGCCATCCTCTCACCTTTGCTGGAAAAGCCCCTATATGGACATAAGGAAATTTCAGGTACCTGAGAGCAGGCAGGGACAACAGTAGGTGGCAGAAAATGCTTTTCAGTTCTATCAGAAGGATTTCATAAGCCCAGCGCATCAAGAATTTCAGAACTGGAAAACCCACGTATGTACAGGCCTTTTTAACAAGAATTATCACTTTATATGGCACAGATTTTTTTCCATGTGTGATGACCTGACCATTCCAGCTGGCGTGAGGGTAGCCATTTGCTCAGAGCTCCTCAGACCTGGAAGCTTACTTAGCCTGTAGGCTTCCTGACTGCTGGCACATTCATTTGAGAGACAGAAAGCAGACCCAAGAAACCTGCCCTCTCTTGTGAATGCCATATCCTTTCTGACACTTGAGGCTGCCTGTGAGTAGAACAAATTGAGTCTGGGAATTTTTTTTCCACCATCCTCAAACCCAGTCCCAATCATCTTGGACACTGTGCATAAGATATAGAGTTAGTCCATGCTCCAATTCTACTGTTTTAAGGAAAATGCTTAGAGATATTTCTTCCCTTAGCTAACTTTACTATTTCTTTGCTCTAGTTTCCTTTTATTTCTGGACCTGAGCTACCTTCTTAGTCAGCATGCCCCAAAATGTAGTCACTTTTCATATTGGAAATCATCTATTTCTACACCCAGTACTCCTCCATATCTCTTAGGAGTCTTGTGCTTTATTTTCCTTTCATGTTCTTTAAAGAATTGGGTTCTGTTTAATTACAAATAAAAGTTTATACAGAGAGCATTCAAATGGGGTGATTACTATTTCTTGAATAATAATGGAATCTTTACTTTAATATTAATAGTAATTCTTGGGGTGGAATAGAGAAAGAAAGAGAGAAAATCCCACAAATGGATGAACAAGACCATAAGAAAAATAAATGGTAATTTTTAATATAACTGCCACAAGATAGTGTTATTCCCTTTTTTTAATGGTTCAGAAGCAGCAACCACCAAATCGACCTCTTTTTCACATTATGTTGTGATCTACCTTCATAATTTTCCTATATTAAATGCAAAATCATATTGGGATGATTCTTCTTTTTTCAAGCTTTTAGGATAATGAATTTCTTTTGAATTTCAATTCAAAGGGAATCTTCACTATTCCCATGGAGACAAACTTGCTGATCAGCAACATTTGGTGCAAATAGTAATCAAGCTTCAAAATTATGCAAAACATTCCCTGTTTCTCAAGAATTTCACTGAATTATTTAAAACTCAGTGGTGGAAACAAGTACCAGCTGTGGTGTGAAGGGGGTGGGGATCTGTAAATACACACAAAGGAGTGGAATGCTCAGTGATTGTAATTCACATGGTTGCACACCCTTCTTCTGGCTGGACTCCGGCAAAACTACACTGATACCTAACTGTGCAACATACATCATTTACCCAAAGAGGATTTTTTTGTATTCAATTAAAGTGTTTTGTCACAGTATCTTGCCATCTGCTTAAAACTTTCAAGAAATATTACATAACTCCAGTCCATTTGTATGCGCTGTGTACTGACATGACAGCTGCATAATGCGTTACTAACTGAAATATGTAGCAACGGCATAACCCCAAATGACACCAAGGCAAGGATCAACATCATTCCCTTCCCAAAAGATTGTCACTTCATGGATAACAGTACATGATAATTTGGTCAACAAAAATAAAGCCTTAACAAAGAGAAAAAAAATAAAAAATTAAGGAGCTATTCTACAACTAAGTATTACTTTCGAGTATTACTGTGAACACATAGTAGAGATGGCAGCCATTTTGCTGTTTTGGCACATCTCTGTCATACAACAATATGTAGCAAAACTCCATAAATCCAAAACTGTAGCTATTGTGATGTTTCTGCCTTTGATTCTATCAAAACCCCCAAGTGGAAAGATAAAGAGGAAGAGGAGTGGAAATGCATACCACCTTGTTTGCTACACTTATATTTCTTTATTGACCTATGATCTAGAGAACCACCTACCAATTATGCTTCAGACAGCACAGGAATAGGCTAACATTCTGATCTTTCTTCCCCTCAGATCATTACATTCTTTCATCAAAGTAGATGTCATTTCTGTGATTCACATACTTGTTTTGAGTTAGGAGATATGTCAAATTTAATTCAATGTATATGTATCAAACTTCTATTATGAATGTTTGTAATTTGGGGATACCCAAAAGAAGAACAACAGTGGTCCCTTTCCAAAAAGAATTTAAAATCTTATTCATTAATGTGTGATTTACCAACCTAGACAGTGAAGCTATTGAACTTTAAAGAATGCCTATATTGCTCATAAATTTCAAGATAATAAACAAATGTTTCAAAAATTAAATTTGTGAATAATATATATTAAAACAGATACGAGAGAATATATCTTTCTTGTTGATACATTAGGAAATTGATTCCTCTGTGAATAGGTATAAACCTGTCCAAAGAGGTGATGAATCTTTTCAGACTTCTTCGTACACTAGGGACCATAAGGGGAAAACAATAGTCAAGCTTTGGATATTACTCACTTAATTTGAAGACAATTGTTTTTCCTGGCCTGAGTATAACTTGCCAAAACAACTTCCTGCTTTGTGCCTTCTCTCCCTCCATGGAGGAGACAAGAAAAATGAGAAGTTGTGAGGAAGAATGAGAAAGGAAATTGTTGCTGGAAAGAGAGTAGGCACCTTGGAAGTCTTAAATGGGAAAAAAAAAAATCACAAGAAGACGTGGTGGGAAAGAGAGCTTGGGACAGATCCTAAAAATTGGTAGATATGAGTTTGGTGGTACCTTAATTGGCTCTTTCCCAAAGACCATCAGTGAAATAAAGAAAAGCTTAGGCTGCGTTTTTTTTTCTCTTTCATGCAAGAAAAGGAAATGCGTCTATTACATGTTGTTTTGTAGAGCATGTGTTTAGTCATATTCTGAGTAATTTTGCTTGAAATAATATGGCCTTATTGAAAACATGAGCCGGAAACAAGAAGTGTTTATGTCTCAGATGAGGATTGTCAGGAATGTTTTGCACAATTTCACTGTACAGCATGTCCACTCTAAGTGTATGTGACATTCTAAACTGCCTTTGGGAGAGCATAAAACCAAAGAGAAATTAAAGTAATTCCTCAACTGGTAGGAAAGCCCAAGTCTTGACTGACTTTCTTTCAGTATTGCCTTGATGTATTGATAAACACAAAATTATCTAAAGCAAGAGGGATGAGAATATTTTTATTTTTTACCACTATACGTTTAATATGTATTCTTTTCAACTTTTTAAAAATAAAGCATAGATTTGCTGTGGGCAAAATTGTGAAAAAATTCTTATAGTGGTATAGTATGTTAAAATTTGCAGATTCCTTTTACATGCATAATGTAGTTTAATCATTATAACCACCTTGTAAGTGGGTATCAACATCTTAGTTTTACTGATGAGAACTGAAGAGAGTAAATGATTTGCCCAAGGAACCATACCTAGAGACTGGTGAACTCCAGACACAACTTAGGGCTCCTGATTCCATGTCCAGTACTCTTTTCCCACCACAAATGTGTTCTATGTTACTCTTTTCTTTCTTTCCTTCTTTTTCTCCATCCCCTTTTAAGCACACTGTACTTCTGTTAACTCTTGTTTTTCTCCCAAGTCTTTGCAGCCTTTACCCTCTTGTTCACAGCAAAGTCATCTAAGGAGCAGATCATATGAGCACTCTGACCCTTGGCCAACTTAAACATGACACTAGTAGACTAAACGTAGACCTTTCTTGAGTCCTTACAACATTTTATGTTAATTACCTAAGAAAGCTAGAAGAGGGCTGGCAAAGGAGCTATCTGGCTACATGAATTACATTTTCCCTAGGGAGATAAACACCAGTGGGAGAGAGCAAGCCTCGAATTCTAAAGGCCTCAGCTTGCTTAGGCATTATCTACACAAAACTGTAAACCTCTTCCTATTTTGTTCCTTCTTTTTAGTCTCCCTAAGTTCCCACTAAATTAGTCCCTCCAGATCTTATTTTTCCACTTTCCTCCTACTTTCAATCCTTGTTTTGTTCTAGAGACCTGTTTTGCTTTATTTTTAATCTGTGTCTAAGATATATTGTAACATCCTATGCTAACATATGGCACTGTTATTTACTTCCTCTTACACTCTTTCCTCCAATCATTGATTCCGTAAATATGCGCTGTGTAGGAGAATCTGTACCATGCACTGGAGACAAAAAAATACGACATCTTTTGAGGATTTTTTTCCAAGGCAGCTTACTCTAAGAGAGAGAGAAGTATAAACACAAGTTGTTGTGCAATTGCTAATGAACAATGCGAAAAGAGCTTCAGAAACACAGTAAAGGGAAGAACTTGGTGAACGGGTGAATGCGAATGGGGTGGTAGGAGGTTTCGTACGTATTTGAACTGACATTAAAGGTAGCCTCAGAGATTACAAACACTGGTATTCCAGAGAAAGAGGTTGCACAATATGTAAAGTCACAGAATATGAAATAGCATTATGATTTTTGTAGGATGGCTTGACTATAGATACATCTTTGGAAGTAGCAGAAGATAAAGTTCAAAAGGTAGGTAAGAGCCAGAGTGCAAAGAACTCTAAGGTGTATCAAGAAGCAGATCCTTTATCTATGGGTGGCAGGGACCTACTCAGAGATTTTAAAAAGTGGAAAATGTAATCAGCTATGATTATTTTCAAAAGCATAATTGTGACAGTGTAGAGGAACGGATTAGAGAAGGGAAAAGATCAGAGGCAGGGGAAAAGAGTTAGGAAGTGGTTACACACATCCAGTTATGTCATGATGAGAATCTTAACTATGGCAGAGACTAAATGTAAGCAGTAGATCAAAGTGATTTTAAAAAGAATAGAAGTGTGTGCAATATACATGAAGAATGCGGAAGATAGGTTTGTTGAGTCTGGGGAAAGGATGGGTTCAAAATGGATGATGCAGGCTATAGGAAACATAATTTAGTAGGATCATCAAAGTGAATGATTGCCACTCTGAATGACATGACCATGGTGGCAGAGACAATGTGATGAAGCTGTTCTGAAGTGGGAGATGAGATGTCATATATCATACAGGATAATGGATTATGGAGAAGTTGAAGCTTGCAGGTGGTAAAACAACCGTGAGTCAGAAATTCTCACTCTGGCTCTGACTCTGATTCTGACTGGTTTCTGGAGAAAAATGTCTCAGCAGAGAGAGAATGTAGTCTCTTGTGGAATTCTTAGACCCAAAGAGAATCTGACATCTCCCCATCTCTAAAAGGCACCCTAAGACCACAATACATTTCCTAATGCATTAGTGCTCCAGGCCCCATCACCTATACTTCCAAGAGTTAGCATTGCTCAGAGTTCTCTCCTGAGGGAGACGCAAGTTTGCACTTTCCTTCACGCAGGAGCCACAGGACATAATTACTCATTTACGAAGAAGACTGAACATAGAGGTTAGAAAGATGCCTGAGCAGATGATTTAATTGAGGAAGCTTACCCCCCAAAAGAGTAGTCTCTCAAGAGTCACTAACAAAAAACTCTGAAAAATATCTTAAAGCATTTCAGGAGGTAGCTGCCAGTGTAGGAGCTAAAAATGAGATTGTGGGATAATCACGTCAAGAAGTAGGCTCCTGCAGAGAACCCACGGAGGTAAAAGCAAAACAGATGTGTTCGACAGGCTGGAAAATGGCAGCGAAAGAATGAAACATTGAATTTGTAAATTTATAAAAAATCAGCTTCCCTAAGGGTTTTTCCTCAGGGACTTCTGAATGATGTGAAAGAACTTGTTAGAAAGAAAAATGTCATTGTATTTTTAAGAGCTTAGGGAAAAAATAATTAAATAAATGAAACTACTTTAAAATCATAGACTTTAGGTATTAGAAATTTCCCTGGCATGATTTAGTCTACCAACATGGAGGATAAAAATGTTAATAGAGCCCATATGACCAAAAGAAAAACTTAACAGGGCAGGCGAGAAAGTTGATAGGTATTAAATAGCTACTATGGCCTGAACACTTTCCTAGATGTTTTACATATGTTTTCTCATTTAACCTTCCTAAAAGTCTTATGCAATAGGAATTATTCTCCCTATTACAAAGGGAAGGTGACTGAAGCTGAGAGATCTTAAGTAAATGTATTTATTTATGCAACTATCTTGTTCCAGAAAAGATTTCAAGGCTACAAGAATGATTGGATACCTATAATATGACAAAAATAATAATAATAATTTTTAAAGTAATAATTTTAAAAAAGAGAAAGTAAAGAGTACATAAAACCACGTTCTTCGTTAAATTTAAAAATGACCTAGTTTTTAGGTTTATGTGTTTAAATCTCTGATACTTAACGATGAAGAATTGTGATACTTCCTCTGTTTGTGACTTTAATTCTCTACAGCTTATTTCTCAGAGTTTCTGGAAGGTTTCATCAGCCATAGTAATTCCTCCAATCCTTTGTTCATAAAGTTATTATGGGGATCCTGAATTCGGTAGGAAAGTCAAAGTACTTTAGGACCAGCTACTATTTGATGTTGCACATAAAGCAAGCTGCCTTTTTAACCAAGTTTCAACTGCATTCTTGAGAAGCCTGTGGTGGATTCTTTGGTGGATGGGAAATTATATCTGGTTCTAGGGCAATAAAATTTCTATCTAGAATACACTGAAATATTAAAGGAAAAAACCCTTATTGCTAATTTTAGGAGACATTTTGTGTCTGATTCATCTATGAAGAATAAATGATAGACTATGATTTAAGGAATACTAAATAAGTTGTTAGACTAGTATATACACTGGTGTGTGCGTGTATATATACACACACACATACACACAGGAAAGAGAGAGAGAAGAAGAGAGAGAGACTTGTTCCTCCTTGCTTATCTGGAATTGTGTGTCAAAGTCAAGAACTCAACATCAACTCTGGAATTAGGGAAAAAAGGACTTTACAATGACTATCTGTGAAGTGCTCAATGCAGGATGCCTGGATAAAAAGGCCTACAGGGTCAAAGTTAGGGGCATAAAGGAGTTAGGTCAACCTGAGAAAAAGAATTAGAAAGTGGTGAAGCTAACAAATGGGAGGATGTACCCCAGGCTGCTGCTTCCGTGAAGATTCAGCCCACGATTTCCTGGGGGGATTTCACACCAAGAGTAAAAGAGAAACAAAACTCTTCAGTCTATCATTACAATGTCCAGGATATATTTAAAATTTAATAAACACGCAAAAAAGTAACAAAATTAAATTGGAATATAATAACAATAAAATCTTTGAATATTTGAAAACAAGCAACACACTTTTATATAATCCAAGGATCAAAGAAGAAATCACGTGAGAAATTAGAAAAGATTTTGAACTGAATGATAATTCATAAAAAAATTTATGCCAATAAATTCAACAATGTAGATGAGATGGATGAATGAATGAATGAATGAGGCTTATTAGAATGCTTTTGTGGTAAGTTTTACCATGTAATTTTAGAACTTTGAAGTGTAATTAGACAAAATATGTTAAACAGCTTTGTATAGTCAGAAAAAGATATGTTAAAGTGTACGTACATGTATACATATGCACATGCATAAATAATATAAATCAATGTATATGCTTTCTTTTCAATGTTTTATTGGCCTTGAATTTAAATTTATTATTTGTATGATATTTCATAGAAAATAAATGGATATTTTGATTAAAAAATATGCTTTTCATGATTTATTTCATTGGCTTTCTATGTAAAATGGAGGAATGTTGTAAGTATAAACCTGCATCTTTAAGAATTGAAGACTGTAGTTCAGAAGGGCATCTGTGAGTGACTATCACGCCCTGCCGAGGCAAGCTCCACCCCACCTCCCCACGCACAAACACCTATGCAAGACGACAGAAGTTTTATGAAGACAAGATTTTTTCTTTTTTGTTCTAGTTTCCTCAGTATCCAGAACAGCTTCTGAAATACACAGCCTAAATGGTGAGTCAAAAAAAGAATTCAGAAAATCCCTAATAGAGATACTCTTTTAATTGTCCTATTTGTTTAAAAGTACCAAAAATAAGTAAATGACCAGATAACATAAACTTGGGTTATTAAACAGTTAGAGGTAGAGGAGAGAGGGAAGACATTGCCAAGTCAAGAAAGCAAAGGTAAAAGAGAAATTTATTATTCTCCTAGTAAAATGTCATTTTAGTTTATCACTGTACCCTTAATGTTGGGCCTTTTGGGTTTGTTATTAAAGAGTTTCTAAGGAGAGGTAGAGTTGTTATTGTTTTCTGTTTATGAAAATAATATAAAGTTCTATTAGGCATGTCCAAAAGAGCTTGTCAATATATACACTTTATCAGTGCTCTCCAATAGAAATTTTTGCAAGACAAAAATGTTTTACATTGTCCAATATGGTAACCACCAACTACCTATGGTTACTGAGCACTTGAAATGTAGCTAGTATGGCTGAGGAAATGAATTCTTAATTTTATTTTAATTAATTTAAATTTAAATAGCTATATGTGGCTAACTGCTACCCAAGTGGACAGAGGAGGTTTAGATGATCACAATAAGGCACATCTGTCTTATTTTCACATTATGATGCAATATTACCACAAGGAGGAGTCTGAAACATTTCTTCCAACCAGCAAGTCAGTGTAAGTTTAGCCTCTGGAGTGACTATAGACTCCAAAATGAAATGGGTAACAAGAAAAGAGGAACACAACAACCAGTTGGGAGCACACAGTAAGCTGACAGAGGAAGATGGTGGATATAATGTCTGGATGATATGAAAAAGGAATCATTATTTTCATAACAAAATATACTGTGCCAAGGTATAATTATGTTTATGCAACGTATCAAAATAATGATTCTCCCACAAAAAATAAAATATGATTTTTGATCAAACTTTCATGCTGATCTTAGTAAATGCTTTACTAAAGCTTTTTAAGCTTTTTATTGGAAAACATCATATTTCTGGAAGGTTAACATAATCTTTTCCTTCTAGATATAACTTTGAGTTTGATTATTAACTGATAAATATGATTCTTTTTGTTCTTTTAGTTTTTCAAAATTCAATTTTGATTACATTACTCTGATTCAGATGACATCATAAGTCAAGGACCTCTCCTAGTTTAAATGATACTGAAAGATATCGTAAAAGCTGTATGAGTAATGTTTTAAATATGAAATATGTGTTTCTATTGTAGTCTAGGTAAGCGGCCTTAGGTTAAGAACAAGTAATTTATTTTTCATAGATGTGCCTCATTTTTTCCCCTTGATTAAATGATTTTTAGCACAGACTTTGATATATTACCACATAATTGTACTGGTCACTTTGCTATTTGAATGCATATCCATTGTTACAAGTTAGTTACTATAGGAAATTCTATCATGGAATATCTGGACCATATACTAAAATATTCCATGCCAGTAAATATATATTTACAATGCATACTTACTTGGAAAACCTAAGATTGTGAAATGAACACTTAAAATCCAAATTGATGCTATGTTACATTTACCTACAAAGTCTTTCTTATGAGTAAAGTTGTAGACAAAAATCTTTGACCTCTGTGAAGATGAAGCCACCTCCACGGTGACGTCACAGATCCTCACATTATTGGTAAATATTTTAACATTCAACTGTTGCTGCTGACAATCATCAATTGGATTGTAACTCAGGTATATATTTTAAAGCATGATTTTTTTAATAAACAGCTATGAATCAATGCCAATAAAATCTATAGAACTCATTATATTGCTAAATCTCCCAAAGGGAAAAAGAATAATCTCCCTATAAAATTCAAAATCTTAGAGTCAGGGATATAATTCACTGGAAGAAAGAATAGCTGAGCATTCCCTAAAGGCGTAACCTACAGGCTGTTTGCTGTTTTCACGTCCTGCAACGTCAATCCACTTCAATAACAGGGATTAGCTTCAGGATGAGCAGGCTCAGGAAGGAATAATTCCATCCTGCCCCCATCCAACCTATTAGTTACAAGAAGAATTGTTCTTCATTGTTGCCATTTCCAGTGTTTTCCTTGCCCAACCGGAAGGCTATATACAAGAAAGATATTATGATGTTGGGAGGAAGGAGAGATCAGGGAATCACATTTTGAAACTGTTTTTAGATCACTATCTTTTGTATTTCTAAGAAGAAAATCACCTTGCTGTGGTTTCAAGAGCTCTTTGAAACAAATACATTTCAGAAGTCATCAGGGAAAACATTGTTACACAATATCGTTTCTTCTTCTTTCCCTAGCGAATTTTTACTTTCTTCCCTGGGAGAAAAGCAGTATGTAACAGCTGTACGATTTACGCAATAATTGATGCAAAATTACATTGAATCCCCCAGGTCATTTGCTATATCCTTTACCAATTAATATTAGTAAAAGCAGCGAGATTCGGTTTCTCAAACACGCAAGTGAAGTCACTGTCAGTGCACTGGCATGCCAAGTGACCACAGACTTGTGTTTCCGTACCGCCTGTTCAGGTCTGAAAGCAGGCAAATGTTGCTGTTCCTCTTTAATCACAAGGGCAATGCAATTCTACTGATCTGTTGGCTGTGCCAAAGTATATCCCACATTTTGCCTGACTCTTGTCAAGAAGTAGAAGGTCCTTTCAGGTTAGAGGACAGGTTGAAGTCTGTTGCTAATGAGAAGCAAATTTAAAATGAGACTTCTTGGTAAAGGACAGGAAAACATCTATAGTTTAAGAGTTTTGTGATGGCTCCTCACGGCACACCACAACTGCTGCTCCTACTTGGCCAATGCTGCCTTGATTCTACACTTGTTAAATCTTGTCCCTTTAGCATTAATAATCCAACTATTTTCAACCACAACTGTAAACTCTCAAATATGCTTGAAAAGCTCTTTATCCTAACTTCACTTTCCCCAACTAAAAAACAAAAAATCTGGAAAAAATAAATGCCTGTGAGACTTTAAGAATATTTACCTTTTAAAAAGTCAAATGTTAAGGATGGACTCATGTTTCATCACTGGCTCTGAGAAGTTCTCACAGGCACACTTCCCTATAAAAAGCAGCCATTGTCCCTACACCCTGCATGCAAATCTAGGGTGAAATCCACCATCACAAGGCATTCAGGGACAGTCTCACCACAGCCAGGTAAACCTCCAGGTGAAACTGGAGAAATTGCTATCACCACCACTGCCACCACCACCCCAGCAATTCCAGAAGTTACTACACATATCAATGAAGACAGATGAGACTCGAAGTCAGTGCTTCATGATTTGAGGCAAACAAAAGGTACTGCTTACTCCTGTGTTCTCTTCACTCTGTTGCAGAGAAGTCAGTGCTAGCTGTATTTTTTCCAGATAAAGTATGCTTAAAAAGCTTTAAGTACAATGTTTTTCAGTAGTCATTCTACTATTATAGAGGATTTTATTCACTCTTCTTTTGAAAGCAGTAAATACTCCAGAATGATAAACGAGAGGAAAAAGAAAAAAAGAAGAAACAACAAAAAACAAGTGAAAAAAACAAAAAGTTTTCATTACCGATTGGTTAGTAGCCTCTGCCAACTCTACAGACAGTTAACAAGTGTCAGTGTGCAAAATACAAAAAAGTCAAAACTAAACATTCCTTAAACATGAAGAGGATTACATAATTATCATAATACAGCAGAGAAATAATATTTACGACTATAGTTTAGTCTTGACTCACAAACAATATCAACTATTATGTATTCTGCTTTAAGGATATTCAATATATTAAACATCTGGAGTTAGAAGAAAATGTCACAGAAAATTAGAGCTAAGAGGGACTTCAAAGATCATTGAGTGCAATCAGCTCCTTCCAGGGATGAAGAGATGGAAGCCAATGAAATCTTAGGACTTGTTTGTTTGTTTCTGAATTCTGGCTTCAGCAGAGTTGTGGAAGCCATTAGTCATCAAAAAGGAATTTAGATGAGGAATGAGTCAAGGCAGGTTATATCTCAGGTATTTGGGAATTACTTAATTTTTTTTCTAGAGGTTAAATGAAGGTCTTGGTCAAACAGTGAGCAACAAAGTAATTATTTATTGTTTAATATGCTAAAGTATTTATTTCAGGTTACCTTTAAATATTAGCTCGTCAAGTGAAAACACACTTAAATTTACAAGATTATTTGCCCATAACTTCTAAGGAATGCATCTGTAATAGGAAATGCAGTGTCTCTGGAACCTCATGATGCAATGAGCAACATCGTAACAATACCCTCGGTAAACACAATAAAGAACTTGGCACATTTCTTATGTCATTCCAAAATCAATGCCTATGGAATTACCTCCAAATGCAGTTTACAAAAGCAAATTCTAGGTGTTGAGTTAGGGGAGCAAAATACTACAAGTATGGCATTTGGTTTTTATTTAATTCAAAAGTAGATTTTAAATTATCTGGAACAGCTAACATCTGCAGCCAATCCTCCTCTTTTTGCTGAGAGAGACTGGCCCTGAGCTCACATCCATGCCCATCTGCCTCCACTTTATATGTGGGACACCTTCCACAGCATGGCTTGCCAAACGGTGCCATGTCCACAACCAGGATCCAAACCAGTGAACCCCGGGCCACTGAAGCAGACGTGCACACTTAACCATTGCGCCACTGGGCTGGCCCCTGGAGCAGGAATTCTTAACCTGTAGGCCATGGACAGGATTACCAGGAATGTGAACTCACTGTGTATGTGTAGCATTGTTGTTTGATTTTAGAAGGCATCTGAGACTCCAAGAAATCTGTTCTAGAATGGTGACATCCAATAGTAATATAATGTGAGCCCCAAACACGAACCACATAGGTAACTTTAAATTTTGTATTAGCCGCATTAAAAAAAGTAGGTCAAAGTAACTTTAATATATTTTATTTAACCCAATATATCTAAAATATTGTCATTTCAACCTGTAATCAACATAAAAATTATTGATGAGCTATTTTACATGTTTTTGTTGGTACTAAGTCTTTGAAATCTGGCATGTGTTTAATACTGACAGTGCATTTTAATTTGGACTTGCCGCATTTCAAGTGCTCAGTAGCCACGTGTGACCATGGCTACCATACAGGGCCGTGCACGTCTAGAGATAAGATGAATAACAGGCATCAGGCAACACATCATAAATGATATTTCTTCCTGGGCGTGTGCTGATAAGCATTTAGTGCCGCTGGATTTGAGATGACCCTCTTTGATAATTACCAGCCTTTCTGTGCTGCTGATTTAAGGGTCAATGCAAAAGATTTAGTGGTCAGTAGAGCTGGAGTATAATTTTCATCTACTGAAAAGTGCCATTCTGAGCAAAAAGGGTGCCTGAATGGACCAGCCAATCTCCCATAAACATAAAAGAGGAAATATTTATAGGGATCATGAAAATTCGCATTATTAAAGTGGTCCTTATTTTCACAGAAAAATCATCACATGACAAAATGCCTTAGTGGAGTTGAGTATCCTTTGGATATATTTAAAAGACAACAATCAAGAGCTTGTGGAATCTTACTAATTAAATAAGAAATGTTCTTCCTTAAAATGTCATAGCAGACATTATAATTAAACTTTTTAAATGCAATTATACTGATTTATATCAATTTATTGTTTTTGGCAAAAGCCAAAAATTATCTAATGATTTTTCCTGAACTTTTTATATTATTCTAATCAATCCATCAAAAGTTAATCTTTTTCAATACTTATTGGATCTCCTTATTTCACGGAGCCATGGTTAACAGAGGCTCCTAGAGAATATGATGATGGTATCTTTCTTCTTCCATTTTAGGGTCTATATAAATAAAAAGGTCAGCTGAGATATCAAAGTCTAAATCATACTGTTATGCTCTTCTTTTAATTGTAATCATTTCTAATATCATTTTATTACTTTTTTCACCTCAAAATATATTACCCCTCCATGAGTGATAATAGTTACTGCTTTTCGTAGTGCCATGTTTAAAATTCAAGGGTGTACTGGTGTGGTAGTGTAGAATGTTTCCTTAAACCTCAGTTTAGAAAGAGATAAAAAGACATGTTCCCTAGATATTGAAATGGTAAGGAAATATCCCTTATCTTGTAAGAATGCAGCAGTAAACTGGTTTTACATTTTGAAATTTATGACAGGAAAGCCAAATGCAGGTGGAATTATTACCAGCTCAAAGAACAGTGGAACATGCTTGCTTGGCAAGGTGAGAGACCATTTTGTTTTCCATTTGGTTTCAGTGAATTAAACATATAAATATTTTAAAGCTCTCATTGGTGATTGCACATCTACTGATGCATCCGGAGGGGAGTAGAACTTTCACGGGCGCAGCTGAGTTAGTCCAGCGGAGCCACAAGACAGTGGAGATCGTGCAGAAAATCCTCTGGAAGCGGCAGAAGGGGAGAGAACAGCACAGCTTCTCCTCATCTTCCTACCCTCTGTTCCACCCCTAGTGCTTTTTGGTCAATTCTATATGTTGACATGTGTATTAATATAAATGTAAGAGTTGAAAAGCACTCTAGAAAGTCTGACCAATGCTGAAAGCCAAGCTAAATAATTCAGACACAAACAATTTTCTTTTTTCTTGTGAGCAGTTCTTATTCCTAAAATATTTTGGTCATTCCTTTAACTCACTGTTTAAGATACTGGCACATTCCTCAAGGTTGCCAACAGGTGAGAATGAATCAGCTTTTATTACACAGATCATATTCATGAGAGGCTTTGAGAGATCCTGAAATATTAATGTCATCATGACAGGTCAATTCATCACATATTGATTTTCAAGTGAAAATACAATAGTTATGTTATGATAGCTGCGTGGATCTGTTATATATGTGTTGCTTGCTATTTTCCTAAAGTGATCAAATACTTACTCTATTTTTTTCTGATTCCAATTTAAAATCTCTGGAAAAGCAGAGTTATATGTTACTGCCCTTATTTTTTATGTTAAAAAAACTAAATTAAATTTAAATCTAGTCACAGTGATTTAGTCACTTGCTGATGTAAGCCATATGGTATATTTTTTTCCTGATTCAGTGTGCTTTTTAAATATTTTTCCTATATAGATATGTAAAAAAGTATTACTTATGCCTACATATTAGTATTATATGTATACATAATTATATGCATTGCTGCATATTGCTCACAATTTCTTATATATAGAATATCACTCCATTAATAAAAATTCTAAGTGAGCAAAGCACGAATCAGCAATGTAAATGATCTTCTTTTTCATTATTGGCTTAAAGAACAAACTTCTGACTAAAAACAAAATATATTTCCCTTAGATACTATACAATACTGCTGCTCACGAGAGTTTGTCCTACTATAGAGATATTAAACAACAAATCGTGATGAAATAATACTCGTTTAAACCCACCAAACTTGAACAATCATATGTTCAGAATGATTTCCAAAGCACTTCTTCTAAAAAGCAGAATGTTGGACAATATTCACTTACACATTTTTTTCAGTAGACATTCATTGAATACCAGAATATGACAGTCATGAAGATGGAATTTTCATCAAAAAACTGGATGAACAATGGATCCTGTCTTTAAAGAGGTAACAATATGGTAATAAACTCTGGCAAAGCTGCCTCGTAAAGGCAACAATA
Organism: Equus quagga; assembly: GCF_021613505.1. Classification (NCBI taxonomy): domain Eukaryota; kingdom Metazoa; phylum Chordata; class Mammalia; order Perissodactyla; family Equidae; genus Equus; species Equus quagga. The sequence goes on along the minus strand of NC_060287.1, from coordinate 382,473 downwards.
AAATATTGTGCACACACAGTCACAAAGGAAAATTGTGATGAAATAGAGAGTCTACTTAGAGAAACTTGTTGAGGAATGTGGTTGGGAAGGAGTATACAGAAGAGGATGTACCTGAGTTGAGCTTTAAAAGTTGAAAAGATGATCACATGGAGAACATGTAAGAGAAGTCTAGTTTAGGCCAGAAGAAGAAGATGCATAAGGCACAGAAGCAGGAAGCAGAAGAAAGCGCTCAGGCAGGTAGAGTGAACAGAGGAGGCAGCAAGAGCAATGAGGCCAGCAGGGCTCTCACCAAGTGAGAGCTTGTGGGCAACTTCCTGAAAAGAGAGAGTGATTATTTTACTATATCTCCACATTCGTGGTTGCTCTCATGTGTTAGCCTGGAAAAGTTATCTGCTCACTAGGATATTGAGTTCATATAATAAGGCCTGGTGTGTAATCAGCTCTCACATCACAGCCTGCACCCAGAAAATTTTAATTCATGCATCTGGGTCTTCAGAAATTAGACTACGGCTGAGAGGTTTATTCCTCAGTCCAGACCCTTCCAGGACCCCATAGGCTCATCTGGGACTATTCAGAGTACCCGCAGATAAAATTTTCTCGGATCTTAGAGGTTTTCCTAAACTTGAATTGAATTCCTTGACAGCTGATGGATTTTGCACAGCCTTGACCAAATCTCTTAGGCAGGTCCAAGTATGTCAAGACTGAGGAAACATATAGTGAGTGTGAGACCTGGATGTGACTGCTGGATAAAGAAGGTACTGTGTCCTCCCTTATAGCAGTGAGAGATTCAAATGAATTCATTTTAATGTCTTGTAATTGAACTTGAGCCACTACTGTGTGCTGTTGGGAATACAATGTTGAAAAAGACACAAGCACCACCCTCAAGGCCCATGACCCCACATCAGGTTGGATGGTGGACTCATGTTCTTGGCCCCCAAGGCCAGTGATATTACAGCTAGAAAGTGGTGGAACAAGAAATTTTTTTTCTACTCTTCCCTTTCTCTGTTGTGTTTCTGCAAATAATATTTATGAGGCAGAGGTTTCCCAAAGTTATAGTGAAGCAGAGCAATGGCACATAGAGAAAGTCTCTACCATTAGCTGTGGTCTCTTCTGACTGTAAGTATTTAGATAATCCATTCCAGTCACTGAATGTGAACTTGAATGCAAAAAAGAAAAGACCTTCATAAATGATACAGCCAGGCATATCAATTAATTATTGCTACATAATAAGCCATCCAACATAGTGGTTTCAAGCAATAACTTTTTAAAAAAACTTTGGTTCATAGCTTTGTGGGTCAGGTGGGTAGTTAGCTGATCTTCACTGGGCTCGCTTATACTTCCACATTAGCTGGTGGGTTGGGCACTCACCCATCTAGGATGGCCTGACTCAGATGTGTGCCAGGTGGTATATCTTTGTCCAGGGTGACAGAAATGACCACATCATATGTCTCTCATCCTTCGACAGGCTACCCTAGTCACAGAGCTGAAAAACAGTGAGGAGACCAAGGAGACGTCTGACACCCGGGCTCAGAAGAGGCACAACACGAGTTCCTCTGCATTCCATTGGCCAAAGTCACACGGTGAGCTCCGATTTAAGAAGTGGGGAAATAGACGCTGTAAGGTCACATTGCCAAGGCCCTGGATGCAGGAATAAGGGAAGAATTGTGGCCACTTGTCAAGCTACCAGATCAGAGGAATGAGAAAGGTTTTAAAACAGCACCGTGGATCTCCACATTTTTTCAGTCATGTACGTTTTATGGTGCTGTATAGCTTAATAGAACAACCCTGAGACGGCTTGCGGGGTGACAAGCAGGGGCATTGGCTGTCTGAGGGCAGACAGCTGAGGGCATCCTTGAAATAGAATGACAGGGTGGCTAAATTAATCAGGGAAAGAAGCAAAACTACTATTTTCACAAGACAATCTATACAATTGAAGAGTTTCCACCAAAACCTAAAAGTAATCATCTGAAACCTAACTACACTTTAGGCTCCTCCTTGTTCTTCAGACTTAAGATCTTGTCTTATAACACTAACCATCTTGTGGCTGATCTACAAATGTATACAGAAAAGTCTCTATTTCTAATGTCCTTCACCGCAATTGTAACAATATGATTGGTTGCCTTCTTGATGATTCCTTGTCATATCTTTTCTATATGTTTCTGTCTAATTTTCCCATTAAGAGACCCCATGGCACGGCTCTGAGGATGTAGTATTAATGTCGCCTGTGTTAGCAGGATGCGGACGCTAACCTGAAATTAAAAGCCTGCACCCACACTCAGGCTGTTCCTCCAGCGCAGGATACAAAACAGCCTGCAACACCTGGACCTTTGCTGGGAGTGCCTTATTGGATCCTTCCGTCCCTCAGGGTGGCGGAAACGCTGTCACTGCACGCGGACTCTGGAAGAAGCCCCGCGGGTGGCTGCGGTTCCGATATGGGAGCGCAAGTCAGGAGAGCATTTCGAGCACAGGTTGGGCCAGTTGTGGAGGGAAAAAGGCAAGGCTGGGGCTGCCCCAGTTGATCCTTCTGAGGCGGAAAGAACAAGATTTACCGCAAGTTCCACGGCCTGAAACAGAGGCCAGCCAGCTCCACGTGCTCTTTTCTGACTGAAAGCGTGGTCGCACGCTGCAGTAAGGCCGCCTGAGCAGAAGCCCTCCGCCGACCCGCGGGCCGCTGCGCCGCGCAGCCTGGGGCCCCGGCCCCGCCCGCTCACTAGTCCAACGTTACTGGAAATGCGCTCGGCAAGATTTGTTTTTTAAGAAATTGCAACGTATGAATAGTTTCTTAACTTTCTGTGGCAAATAGACATAAACATCAAATCAATTTCCCCTTTCGATTCTCCCGCGTTTTACTTGGAACCCCAGCGCGCAGTGGCGGAAGTCCCTGCTGTGACCGTGATGCCGCCCGCCGCCCGCGCGCTGAGCTTGTTGACCGCAGGCTGGGGACGAAACGCACCTTCGGGTCCATCTCCCTCTGGTTAGGTATCTTCCCCGCCCCGATGAAAACTCTGACAGCTCACATGGCTTTGTCCCCCTCGCCCCTCGATAACACATGTTACACTCTCTGTAAGTCAGAAACAGCTCACTGCAGTATGTAGCACATCCATTGAGCAGTCCTGCGCGTGGCCCGTCACCGTATCTTCCCCGACCCAGATTTGCTTCAGGCTGGAAGCCCCGTTGATGCTCTGACCTCCTCTTGTCCTGGTCCAGCTCTTCCTTCACTCACCAGTTGCAGTGAAAGGAGAGATTAGATGGTTCTTACTTGGACTAGCGCCATCACGTCGACTGCCCTCTGGCCTGGAGGGACGGTCTCTGCAGCCTCCCTCCTGGCCTCCTGGTTCCTGAGCAGTCCTTGACCTTGGGGAATAAACCTCTCTTCTTGGTGGTGGCTTGATGCTGCAACCTCAGCCGCTGGGCATTCCACATGCATCTGCTTCCTTTTTCTGTTGAGGTTGCCTTGCCTCTTGAGGTGGCACTGTGAGACAGGACCCAAAAGCCTCATGTTGGCTCTCTCACTTTAAATTGGCCACATCTGATCCACAAGAAATGGTATATTCTGTGCAAAGGCTGAGAGTTCAAGCAATACCAGTGCAGTGCCCTTCCGACTCCACCACCAAATATGGAGGTGGCACGTCAAGTGCTCTCTCCAAGATCCCGTCACTAAAGCTGGGCCTAGAAATCAGCATGCCTCAAAATTCCCCCCAAAGTTTAGAGGCTCAAAGCAAAGCCGAGCTTTCTCCAAAGCAATCTCCTTACCAATCTCTTCCCCTTTCCACTGTTTCTGATATCTTTTTATGTCCTTGATCTGGCAGGGGGGTGCAGGAGTCACGTTTGTCATGCCATTTCCTTTAAAAATCAGCGTGTGAGGACAAGGATGTCTGCCCAGACTCGGCTATCTGATACTTTTCCTTCTGCACCTCAGGGGAAACCTGAGGCAGGCACAGTCCCATGCTAACTTTCCATCATGCTCACTATATAACTTTGCAACAACAATTTAATTTTCTGGATCTGTATTTCCTCCTTCATAAAGTGAGAGGGTTGAAGCTCAATCTCCAGGCCCTTTTTCAGCTCTCAGATTTGGTGGTTTTGCAGTTAAGTTTCTGTAGACAGTGTAGGACAATGGAAAACACATGGAGATGGTTGTCAAGAAATATAATCCCGGCTGTAATCCTATTAACTAGCTGAATGACCTTAAGCATGTCTCCTAATTTTTCTGGCACACAGTTTTCTAATATGAGACTGTGGAGTTTAGATGCGGTGACTTGTAAGGGTCTCTCTCAGAGCTTGTTTTACTTATTTATCATTTACGTTTTCTGAAGATTTCCCCAGTTACAAATCTTTGTTTTGCCAGATGCACAAAGTAAGATTTTGAACAGGAAAAATATTGCAATTAAGCACAAGTATTAGCTGAGAAACCTCCTGGTTAGCAAAAGCATAATAAAAAAAAAAATGCAGGATTTAAGGCCATGGTTATTTGGGAAGGCTGCGTGGTGTTAACCAGTGCAAACCATTCGAATCTGAAGGTGGTTTCTAGTGCTATCTTTGCCTCTTCCCCAGGTGTGTGCACACAGATATATCAGCAAATCTCTTCGAACTTCCTTAATCATAATAATGTTTACCTAATAGGGTTAATTTGAGAATCATATAACATAAACTTGAAAGTGATTTTTAAAGGAAAGTATGAAACAAATGCTGGTGGTTATATTTAAATAGATTCATTAATGTAGAAAGAAAACAATTATTTTTCTATTTATTCAGAATAGTGATGAGAGAGTAGCTAAGTGCTCGTCACCAGGATCTGCAGGCCCATAACATAGTCAGAAGCAGGAGGGCATGAGAACTGTGGGCTGGACGGTGAAGTAGGTCCCGGATGTAGTGAGGGATACATTCCAAGACCTTTTGAATCTGCTAACTAGAAATATCTGTCCAGGCTGTTGGTTTTCTCTCAAATCACATTTTAGTCAAGGCACATGTTGCCTGAGAATATCCTCATGTGAGAAGTTGGGGCGTTGACTAGAACATTCCAGTCATACTTTGTCGTGTTTGCACACAGCGTGGGGCATGCTTGTTCATATCACTGGTCCAAGTCTTCACTAAAATAGGCATCACTCTTTACTGTACCTGAAACTACTGCTATCTAGATAAGAACCATCACTCTTTTTGACTCCTTGATATCTGCTTCACTTTCAACTAAGCACTATGCCTTTTTCTTAGGGGTAATATGAAAAAAACAGTCTGCTTTTACTGTTAGGTTTTTTAAATCTCTTTAAAAGAATTATCATGGAAGTTTATTTGCTACCTCAATGAGACAGTTTCATTCTCTGGCATGTGACTCAAATTCATGACTTTGCAAAAATGACAAACATCATCTAATGCATCCTAAAATCCTTAAAACCCTGATCATTAACTTCTCAAGTGCCAAGGTCAGCTACAGAGCCTAACAGCCTCATCACTAATGCATTTCCCTATTAATTCAATTTCCCTTTTCTCCATCAAACTATTTCACACCCCTCTCTTCAAAACTCCAACACCCATGCTTTCTCCACTTAGCTTATAATCTCACTTTTTAATTAATTGAGAAAATGGAAATGATAAGACAAGAATTCCTCCACGTTCCCAACACCAATTACTCACTATGCGGTGACTTCTCACCTGAAATCTGCCCCTCCTGCCTATGTCACCGTTTCCTCTTCTTTTTTGGATCATGCCCATCAGCAGACAAACAGGCTGAATTATCTCCCAGCTCAGAAATCCCTCCTTTGGCCACATACTCCTTTTCCTTTATTGCCTAATTTGTCTGTTCCTCCTATTTTCTAAACTTGTTGCCAATACTTAATATATTTCCTCCTCTCCCACACTCTCTTGAACCCACCCTAGAAAGGCTGAAATTCCTACCATGCCAATATTCTGTCCTAGTTAATAATAACATCCGTCTTGCAAGATCAGATAAGTGCTTTTTACATCCTCACATTTCTCTTAGCCAAATAGTATTTTCACAGTTGATTGTTACTTGCTTCTTAAAAACTCCTTGTCTCTTGGCTTCTGGGAAATGATACTCTCCTGGTTTATTTCCTAGCATGTTGACTGTTCTTTCTCAGTCTTGTTTGTTGACTCTTTTCCCAAACCTAAATACCATAGTGGCCAAGAGCTTGGTCTCATGATCTTTCTCTTCTGTATTTACAGATACCTCACCCACTATCGTGACTTTAAATAAAATGTGTATGTAGATGTAAATTCATATCTGAGGCCCATGTCTCTGCACTGAGGTCCAGACTACTTAATGATTATCATTAAAGACATAAAATAGGCCCCCCAAATTTAACCTAGCAAAACCAAGCTTTTTTCCATCCCATAAGCCATTTCTTCCTAGTCTTCCCCATCTCAGTAAATGGAACTCTTACCTCTGCAGTTACTCAGACCAAAATTCCAGGAATCATCTATGAATCTTCTCTTTCCCTCACATCGCACGTCCAGTTCACCAGCAAGTGAAATTACTTCATATCGAGAAGATAATTTTCTCATTTCTCTCCATCTGAACTGCGCTACGTTAGTCCAGGCCACTCCTTCTCTTACTTAGATTTCAGCAATAGCATCCTAACTGGGATCCTTGCTCCTACCCTTATCCATATTCAGCCCATTTTCCATTTAGCATGGCATCACTCTCTTTAAGACCCTCTAATGCCCTGACATTTCTTTTAAAGCAAAATCTGTGCAAAATAAACAAAATCCAACTTTCTCACATGGAAAACATTCGTGTTTTTGTTACAAGAGCAGAGATTATAGGTACAAATAGCTCTATGTTTATGTGGATAAGCATACATATATGTACATGCAGCAAGTGAATGAATACTGAAATGTCAGTCAATGAAACAAGTAAGAAAATTGTTTTTATTTACTGTAAGAAATTATTATTTTTAACTTAAAGCCAGCTGAGAATTATAAAAATGAAGAATGCAAAATTGTTATAAAATGTTAAGATGACATGATACTTCTAAGAGATTATGTGCTTGGAACTAATTGCTTCAGATTAAATGCCCAGATTCCTAGAAAGTGCCATTCCTTCCCCATCTATCCCCCTTTAGAAGGACTTGAATAGTACAAAAATGTATATATATGAGAAGTAGTGATCTGTACTGAGTGAAGTTTGTTTTTGTAATAATCAGTTCCTTTTTGGTAGGCCCCAAATCGAGACTCTTCACGTATTCCAACAGGGAAAAGGAAGGGACCCAAGGAGCAACACTTTATATTATAAAGCTTTCAAAGGAAACTAAGATCTTTGTTTACTTACTTATGCTGTGCCTGATCTCTATAAACTGATGTCAAATTTATCAAAACAATCAAGCCTCCCAGAAATCATAAAGAGTATGAAAATCATTACTCACAAACAATCTGTCTCTTTTCTTCATAGACATTCCCAGCTCCTGGTGAGCCTGAGCCCTTTGTAATCTTCCCAAGTGTGAGAATAATGGCATATTATTCAGGGTTAAAAAAAATCTCACCTTCCCAGACATTTCCATTTGAAATTGAGATAGTGTTTGTTTAGGGACCATCACATGCCCTCAATGCTGGAAAGTATTTCTGCACTACATCTTGTACTGGGCTTTGGGCCAAAAACTTCCTACCATGGACATTCCCACTGGCCTCTGCAAGGGGAAATGATTTTATCCCACACTTTAATTAGCAAGGAAATGGCTGTAAAACTGCTTAGACTTTCTCTCTTATACTGGATAAAGCAAACAAAACTCACCACATCTGCGTATGCATAAAACTCTGCTCTCTCATACCTCTTTCTCTTTACCCAGAGATAACAATTTTGAAAATTTTGCCATTGACTACTGAAGTAATGAGAAATGTTTCCCTCCTGGCTAGCCTGTCCCATCTCAGATTCCTCACCCTCATGGGGTTCAGGGCCTACCCACCATGAAGCAAACCCACTCTCACTCTCCCAGTAGGACAACTGCTGGTTAGAGCCGCGGAGGGGGCTGTGGGAAAGCAATCACGACGGCAGAGCGAGGTAATGCTCTGCTGTCAGAAGAAAGCTTCATAACTCACAGATGTGAGGAACTGACAAGAAAATCTGCAGTCAAATCAGCTTCTACTCATCAAAGAGCCTCCTTATCCCTGGAAATGATATAAACTTCAAACCCAATCACAATCGGTTCATTTCCTGTTGCCCAAAGAAATGTCTGTTCACAAAATTTTTGTTTTAATGGTTTTAACATAAACGTCCTCCTCACCATAGTAAATTCACCTATTCAAACTTGGAAGACAAACTCTGTAACAACGGTGAAATAATTTGGAAGGATATCTTTATTAACTAAGAGGAAGCTCTGTGTGTATGTGTCCTTGTGTGGGAGTGTGGTGTGTGTGTGTGTGTGAAAGAAAGAGAGGGAAAGAAGCAGGGGGAATGGGAGGTAAGAGGAGTGAAACTTCCTGCAAAATGAAAGAGCTCAGCAGAGTAGAAAGATTTCCCAGCTTTCCAAGTGAAATCAACCATAGGTAAATTTCAAATGAATGCCTTGATAGGCAACTCGAAGCCCTCCAAGGTTGATTTGTTAGCTCCATGCCATCCTTCCATCACCACTCTATTACTCATATCAGTAGCCAAGATATTTGCAAGAGAATGGAAGCAAACAGCCTGGCTAAAAAATCCCTTCCCAGTCAGCATGTGTGCTGGTTTGTGTAACCTATTGCCTAGGAGGAACGTGCATTTGGCTTGTTTTACTTGATGATCATCTTGCAACTATTTTTATTTTACCATCTCCTCCTTGTGACTAAAGAAAAGTATTAGCAAAGTTAATGGCTTGAATACTTGTATAGAACATGTGGCTCTGAGCTATGATAAAGATATGTATTGAAATGCCCACAATTCTGATCGGAGTCCAAGAAGTGCTCGTGAATATAAGGATCAAAGCAGATGTGACAGTAGGGATAGCTGAGGGTCTGAGAGCACTGATGATTGACACTTTGTCCTTTCTATGGAGCCTAATAAAGTGAGCATTTGGAGTTAAATGTAAAGACAATAGATTGTAGTCCTTGCAACTATTTATGGTGCAGTAATTATACAGATGTAAATATTTTTCAGTGCAGCTTCTTTTTAGCTCAAGTATCTCCATCTGCACCCTGGTATATAAGCTGTACTCTTGCTAAATTCCTTCTTCTGAGATGGCCAAAATAATATGCAGTGTTCATCTATATTTTATGCTTTCTGGTCTGAAATGCAAATGTCATCATTTAAAAGATAGTCTCATAGGGATAAAGGCTTGCAAGTGCTCAGTGAGTTGGAGACCAAGCTGTTCATTGAGTTATCATGGCTTTTTGCGCATCTTCCATGAATCTTCCAAATGAATAGAAGCAACCTTGTCAGTTCATTGAGACACTCTTTGGGACCACACATTCAACTTTCATAGGTTTTAAAAAATATTGGTATATATTAGTGTGACAAATGCAAATATGTGTTTATTCAGATTTACTTTTCTGATGGTATACAGCTACAATTGATCTCAGCTTAAATTTGACATACCCTTGAGAATAAAATATTTTTAACAAGTTTATTTTGGTGAATTCTATCTCAATATTTCTTTTCCTTTCAACAGAAATGCACTCCAGGCACAGACTTTACAATTTTGTTCAATCTTCGTTGGATCAGCAGTAGTCAAATACAATCTGGGAAGAAGAAGAAACCAAAAAACCTTTTCCTAGAGTCATGCTGACATTACAACAATTTTATAGAAACACAGACACATTGGTATGTAAGCTCCAATTTGGCAAAGTTGAATGAACCCAAAGATGGATGAATCCTATCCCCAACCGCACCTTAAATTAAGTTGTCACCAAACAAAAAACAGATGTGTTGATTTTAGCTCTCTTCAGAACATTTATAAATTCTTTATAAAGTTTTGTTTCAGGATCCTAAAGAAACAATAATGTTTTAGTTAAATCCTAGATATTTTTGTGATTGACTTAATGCTAACAAGGCCATAGATAAGAAGTATATATGACTTATATGAAGAGAGATGTAAGTATACATGAGAAGAGAATGTAAAAGGAAATTACAGGTCTTAGAATCAGGTCAATCTTGATATTTTTATGTCATAAAACTTTTCCAGCTACATGCCTTTCCCCCATCCTTTGCTCAACACTGTTAAAAAGTGTGGGAAAACAGCTGCCTTGTGAGGTTTTAAAGGCAAGAGAATTACTGGTACCTCACACACTGTGAAGAGACGTGTAGTAATACACAGTCAGTGTCTGGGTTCGTTAATCCTCCTTTGGATGGATTCGGCCTCCTTTAAAAGCAGACTTGAGAAGAAAATTGAGGCCATACATAGTATGTTTCATCAGGCTGTTACACACATTAACGCGTCCCACATACAAAGGGTAACCATGGCATTAAGGCATGCATCAGCTGTTCCCTATTTAGATGCAACACAGCCTGCCTCCTCAAAACGGCTCATGGTTACCCAAAACAATGAGATAGTAAAGTAAACCATATTTATTAAGTGCCTTATAAAATTGTTTCTCTCATTTAGAAACAACATGATGAAAAGCAAAAAATCAAAACTTAAGAGCACTTTAAAAATAGTACCAAAAATCATGCCACCATAGAATTCTCAGACTATCTGGTGTATAATGGAGTGGCATTTGCACGAATTCAATTTCTTATCTCCTGTGTTGGCACTGTGAAGGGTGGGGGTGGGTGGAGGGAGTGGGAAGATATTCCTTTATTTCTCTGGTCACCCATTTCCCCAGGTTACAAGGATACAGATGTAATGCAAAGAGCTCCACCCTGCTGATTTAAGGGCAGTGAAAGAATTTTTCAAGGATAATTTTAAATGTATGTGATTTTTGGCTCATGTCCTTACTTTAGAGTCTAACTTTCTCATTATATGGAGTCTACCATATTTTGTATTTACCTTCAAGTATTCAGATAATCAGAATTATCGCTGCTTACATTTACCATCTCAACTGACAGAATTTATTTTTGACAAATTTCTTGCTGTTAAGATTTGGAGAACAGCATCTCTTTAAACAAAGTCTCAAGTTAAAGAAGCCCCTCATGTTTTAGGTTTTTAATGGAATGTTTTAACTATTGTAACTCCTTTTTCAGACTCTTGGATATCCATGTTCCCTTCAGTTTTGGGGAATCACATTGCATTTAAAGGAAAATAAGCTAGATCCTCCATTTCAAGGGATGCAAGGAGCCCGATTTATCTCCCAATGTATAGCAAGGGTGAGGTGGAAGCATTTCCTTATTATCCTTGGTTCCTTCCTCTGCTGAATTCTCATTTTGTTCTCTTAACATGCCTCCTGTGTGTATATTTGTTTGCCAATGAAAGTACCTCATTCCCCTCATTCTCCAATGTCTGCCAACCTGAAGCTATGTGAATAAGGATCTTCTACAAGGCTTAGGACAAAACAGAGAGTGTTATGTCACCAGTGTTACATCACTAGCACAGAAAGTACCCGAAATTTAATATTAGGCAAACTTTATTTCAACTTCCTAACTCTTCTCACCTCTTGAGAACTTTTACTCATATTTTTTCTTCTTGATCTCTGGAATCTCATCTTCCTTTCCCCTGCTCCCCATCTGTTCCTCCAAACTACAAGACTTCTCCTCATTTCTTATGCAAGACATTTTTGCTACCTCTTTGTATCACTCTCGGTTTCCCTACCCATTTCTTGGGGTCTAATCAGCCAGACAATTGAGAGGGGAGAGAACAATACTTCCATAACCAAAGTAGTCTATCAAGATGTTGCGCTAAAGATAGAGGCCACTTTCCCTAAGAATAGTTCAAATGCCTATAAGGACAAAACAGGAGGCAAAACAGGGACACAAGTGAGTGGACTGGCCACAGAGAACTAGAGAGAGCATGGCCCATGCAGAGTAACAGTGCTGTCTCATCAGGCCCAGCTGCTTGTGGCCCTCTGTGAATTTGGACCCCTTTTTCTAGTGTTTTCCAGTGTTCATGAAAGCCAAAATTTCAGATTATGTGACATCTCTTATTGTTTGAATATTGGAAAATAATTTTTCCAATGTTTTAAAACACCATACAGAGCAAATATAATGTGTTTACAAGTTATATCTAGCCTTTAGGATACTGTTTCAGGGCCAAAGCTGTTTGCTGTTATCGTGAGCTATGCACACATATTAGCTGAACCTTCCTAATGAATGGAGACAATCTACTTTAATTATTATTTTACTTGTACTTGACAGTATAAATTGCTGACAAGTTTTAAGACCTCTCTCATAAATATACACTTTTATCCTCATAGTTGTAGAATTTATAAACCTCTATTTCTAATCTTCCAAAAGGAAGAAAATCAATTTGAAGTAGAATTATAGCAGGGAAAACTTTTTCTGTAAATCCTTTAATCTTCTGGGCTCCTTTTCATAAACATCTAAATCAAATAAATCAAATCCATATTGCACTTATGGAGAGATGTTCAGAATTCCAAATTTTTTTATGATTCCCCTGGGGAATTACACTCATTCTCTTGGTCATCTCTTACTGTGAAACACAATTGCTGACAGTTGATATCCTCTTTTTGGTCACTATTCCTCACACAAGGCCTTCTCCTTCATCCTCTAAAGAACCAATAATACAATACCATTGCATGTATAGATACTCAATGCTTAAGATTAAATGAAGGAGCAAAAATCCTCAACAAAATGTTAGCAAATTGAATACAACAATACATTCAAAGGATCATACACCATGATCAGGTGAGATTTATTCCAGGGTTGCAGGGATGGTTCAACATCCACAAGCAATCAATGTGAAAAATAAAAATCATGTGATCATCTCAATAGATGCAGAGAAAACATTTGACAAGATTCAGCATCCATTTATGATAAAAACTCTCAATACAATTGTATAAAGGGAAAGTATTTCAACATATAAAAGTCATATATGACAAACTCACAGCTAACATCATAGTCAATGATGAAAAACTGAATATTATCCCTCTAAGAATAGGAACAAAACAAGCATGTCCACTCTCACCACTCTTATTCGACATCCTATTAGAACTCCTAGCCAGAGGATTAGGCAAGAAAAAGAAATAAAAGGAATTCAAATTTGAAAGGAAGAAGTAAAACTGTCACTATTTGCAGATGACATAATTTTATATATAGAAAACCCTGACGAATCCACCAAAAAACTGTTAGAAATAATTAATGAATACAGTAAAGTTGCAGAGTACAAAATCAGCATACAAAAATCAGTTCCATTTCTATACACTAACAGTGAACTAGCAGAAAGAGAAATCGAAAATACAATCACATTTACAATCTCAACAAAAAGACTAAAATACTTAGGAATAAGTTTAACCAACTTGGTGAAAGACCTATACACTGAAAACTATAAGACATGTTGAAAGAAATTGAAGAAGACATAAAGAAATGGAAAGATAATCCATGCTCATCGATTGGAAGAATATACATTGTTAAACTGCCCATACTACCTAAAGCAATCTACAAATTCAATGCAATCCCAATCAGAATCCCAATGACATTTCTCACAGAAATAGAACAAATAATCCTAAAATTTATATGGAACACTGAAAGACCCCAAATAGTCAAATCAATCCTGAGAAAAAAGAGCAAAGCTGGAGGCATCACACTCCCTGGTTTCAGCATATACTACAGAGCTATAGTAACCAAAACAGCATGGTACTGGCAGAAAAACAGACACACAGATCAATGGTACACAATCAAGAGCCCAGAAATGAACCTACATATCCATGGACAGCTAATTTTTGACAAGGAGCCAAGAGCATACAATGGAGAAAGGAGAGTCTCTTCAATAAATGGTGTTGGCAAAACTTGACAACCACATGCAAAAAAAATGAAAGTAGACCATTATCTTATGCCATGCACAAAAATTAACCAAAAATGGATTAAAGACTTGAATGTAAATCCTGAAACCATAAAACTCCTAGAAGAAAATATAGGCAGTATGCTCTTTGACATAGGTCTTAGCAGTATCTTTTTGAACATGTCTCCTCAGGCAAGGAAACAAAAGAAATATAAATAAACGGGACTACATCAAACTCAAAATCTTCTGCATGGCAACAGAAACCATCAACAAAATGAAAAGACAAGCTACCAATTGAGAAAAGACATTTGTAAGTCATATCTAATAAAGGGTTAATGTCCGAAATATATGAAGAATTCATACAACTCAACAACAAAGAAAAGAAACAACTCAATCAAAAAATGGGCAGAAGATCTGAACAGACATTATTCCAAAGAAGATACAGAGATGACCAACAGGCACTTGACAAGATTTTCAAAATCACTAATTATGAGGGAAATACAAACCAAAACGATGATGAGATATCACCTTACACCCATCAGAATGGCTATAATTAACAATACAAGAAATAACAAGTGTTGGAGAGGGTTGTGGAGAAAAGGCAACCCTCATACACTGCTGGTGAGAATGTGAACTGGTGCAGCTATTATGGGAAACAGCATAAAAATTAAAGACAAAAATACCATATGATCCAGCTATCCCACTAGTCGGTATTTATCCAAAGAACATGAAACCAACAATTCAAAGAGACTTATGCATCTCTATGTTAATTGCAGCATTATTCACAATAGCCAAGATTTGGAAGCAATCCAAGTGCCTATCACTGGATGAATGGATAAAGAACAAGTGGAATATATATACAATGGAATATTACTCAGCCACAAAAAAGATGAAATCTTGCCATTTGCAACAACACAGGTGGACCTTGAGGGTATTATGCTAAGTGAAATAAGTCAAACAGAGAAAGAGAATTACTGTATGACTTCACTTGTATGTGGAAGATAAACAAAAACAAACACATAAATATGGAGAACAGATTGGTGATTACCAGAAGGGAAGGGGGCGAGGGGAGGGTGAAAGAGGTAAAGGGGCACATGTGTGTGGTGACGGATGGCAACCAGATTTTTGAGGGTGAACATGATGTAGCCTATACAGAAGTTGAAATGTAATGATGTACACCTGAAATTTATATAATGTTATAAACCAATGTTACCTCAATTTAAAAAAAAAGATTAAACCAGCGAGAACTCAGTATACCCAAAATAGGAAAGAGAACTAAAAGAAAGTGACATTATTTTTCTTAGAGTTCTTCTTCTGCTCATGCCCCATACTCTATCTTACATCATTTCTTCACTTATTCACATACTGTCTCTAAGCAGAAATGCTACCATCCTTTTTTATACACCCAGCTGTGGATATCTGATCCAGTTTCTCCTTTTCTCCATATCTCTGTTCTTTTTGTTTCATAGTTTGCTTCTTATGCAAGAAAGCCAATATTAACTCCAAGCACTATGGCATTCTGAGGGCTTGGCATTAACTTCTTCACTCATGAACTGTAGAAAAATATCTATTAGGACAGCTATTGCTGTGAGGCTTAGAGGATACAGCATGAATGAAACATCTCATCCGTGTGTCCAACACATGGGTGGCACTCAGGGCATTTTCTCTCCCCAGCTCCACTCCCTGCCTGCCTCTTCTCTTCAACTTCATCTTCATTTCTCCTCCCTGCATCTCTCCTCAGTCCAAAAGGAAGCAGTTTCCTCTTGGTCTCCTCGGGTGACCAATGATGTAAATTCCATTATATTTTGTTTTTCAAACTTTATTTCAAAATTTAAAATAGAAAACTGAACACATCCTTCTGATGCCAATAAATGACTCACTGATGTTTTTCCTGAAGAAGTATCATGGCTTTGTAAGCAGAATCCCACAGTCAATTGCAGGAGTATCCCTTTTGCTGTTGACCAGCATCCACAGGGTTAGATCTTGAAACCTGAAGACTAAGCAACATGTGCTCTTTCTTTAATCACTCATTTTTCCTACACTACATTTCCCATTTTTCATTCCTCCAAATGCTTCTTCCTTTCTTCCCATCTCAGGCTCTGACCTTTATCATGAATTGGAGGACAATTACTTTGGTTTGTTTTATTGCTCTCCAGTCCACCACTTCTAAACATTTAAGACATTCATTTCTTTATATGTGATAATCTTGTCTGTGACAAAACCCACAGTGCATAGAATCCGCAAAAATTGAAGGAAGATGTTTTTGCCGTGAGAATACTTTAATAATTTTGCTTCCCATGGCAAAGACAATTCCCACAAAAACTCCTACCAAGGCCAAAATAAAACAAGGTCTTCAACAGCGGGATTTTTTGGGTCACAACTCAAATGAACCAGACTTTCAGATCACAACAACATGTACCCACAGACTGAGGGAAATGTTGATGCCATTGTTTATTATTTCTGAGCAATTAATTGCTGAGATATTGTGTTTCTGAAATGTGAAACAGTAGTTTCTTTGGAATTTTAACAGAATCATGATGCCATATTTAGGAATGTTTGTGAAGTGAGAGAAATAGAAGGTTACTTGTATAGAAACACGGATAAAAATGATATACATTTAAGTATTAAATTATCCCAGTTGACAGATATTAATAGATTTGGCATTGAGAATCACTGTGGCATCTCAGATTCATCTTAGATGTCAACAGATCATGAATACTGCATCACCAAATGACTTTCCTGGAATGTTTTCAAGATTGCTCATACACATTTCTGGCCTTAGCACACCACAGATGGAAAGAATATATGGAATCCAATTCTCTCTTCCAAATTTAGGAGGCAGCTAATCCTCAGGATCTCTGAAGCTTCTTCACACAGAGGAGAGTCACCCCACAGCTCAAAGCTGTGACTGCTCCAAAAGGGGTCTTGGCCTAGAGCTCTATGGGGGTCAAGAGAGGCCTTTGCAGAGGGTGTTCAGGAAAAAGGCAAAGAAAATATTTTTTTCTTTCAGTTGCTAAAATCCCATATGCTTCAATAATCTCCATTAAAGAAAACATCACTTTGACTTGCAAACTGCTGTCTGTAAGACACTTGTGGTGCTAGCCTTTCTTATCATTTACCCCACCGAAGCCTCATGAGTGAATGCAGGGGAAGAAATGAACTATCCCATTGATTTACTTCCCTATACACCTCAGAAAGGCAACTTTTTTTCCGTATAAAATGTAGTCATTTGAGTTTGGAGTTAAACACAGAACTGGAGTTAACGCAGAACTGCACAGTATGGTATGATATAAGGGGACAAGGCTGGCCCATCTGCCCAAAATGTTCTCCTTTCGCCTGAATTGTCACTTCCATTTGTGTGCTTCCTAAAATTCTACCTTATTTGCATTAATGAACACATTTCCAATTGATGAGTCTTTAATAGGTACTGTTGAGAATACATGCATATGCTAAGTTTGGGGCTGACATGACCACAGCTTTCAACATATTATGGGTAAGAGTTAGGAAAATAACCAGAAGGTTTGGATTGATCATAAGTTTTACATGATTAAAAATTTGAAAAGACTTTTCAAAATAATTTGCTAGTCTGCTTTAATCAAACTATCAGTACCAGAAAAAATTCTTCTTGTTCTCTGTTAAGCAAACCATACTGGAAAATTAGGTTAAATTGTGAGAAGCATGAATATATGCTTTGCAGATCTAATGGTTTTAAAAAGTCATTTTCAATTTTATGTTCATCATAAACATGTTTCTTGCTAAACACGTCTTTCTGTAAACCATGGTTGATCACAATCCTAAGCATTTCCAACCTGGAGCGCAAAGGTCTAGATGCTCTAGAAGACATTAAGTTCTACCACATGAAATTGCTATTTTTGTAGCTCAAAAATGGTCAAACGTTAGCAGCTTCCTAATTATCAGTCTAGAATAATGACTAGGAGTGGCTGATAAATGTAATAAATAAATTCTCTTTCTATTTTTGAATTTCAAAGGTTGACACATTCTAGGTTGACAAAAATTACTGGTTATTTCATAGGGACCAGAAACTATAAATAAGTAAACATATTTTTATTCAATAAAACTGAGAAATAGTTATTTAATAATGCAGTTTGATAAACACAGAAACTTTAGATAGCAGCTTTAAAATTTGTCGTAACAGTAGTTCGAACAACTTATATATTCAAAAGTAGAACTTTATTTTCCTCTTACTAAAGTCAACGTAATTCTCAAATGTTCATCTCTTTCAGTAGGAAGAAACAGCCTAGATAATATATATATTCACTTTCTGTTCAGATGAAAGTCTCTTTTGGGTAGCCAATCAAATTCAGAGTTCTCTCCCTCTCCATTCTCCTTTCCTTGGGGGTAATCTAACCTCCTGAGTCTTACTGTCATGGCTTTGAGGAAGGAGAGTTCACTTTGCAGATTCTTATTGTGGGGGAGGAAAAAGTTTTCCTTGACCCTCTTAGAGTCCCTGAACAGGCCTGAAAATTAGATTGACAATGACAGATTAACAGGAGAAAAGCATAAAAGTTTTATCGAATTTTTACGTGTACATGGGAGCCTTCACGAGAGAATGAAGACTTGAAGAAATCACCAGAACAGGAAGCTTTCATACCTTTCAGATGAAGAAACAATAAATTTGTGAAGGATTGACAAGACAGAGGGGTTTGGGCTAGAGGTGGTAAATGATGAAAAAGTAACTAGAAATGTGAGGGTTTATTTAACAAGGTTTGTTTGTACAGATTTCTTGGCCCCAAATTCCCATCTCTAGTGATAAGAATGTCTTCCCTCCTCCTTGTAAAGGGAGAGTACCTTTCACATGGGCATTTTATAATTAGTTTCAGGGAAGAAGGGTGAGGAGGTGGGGTCAGAGTGACCTTCCTGCTTCTGCCATTTTTAAAAATGCCTTCAGTTATGATATTTAATATGCCAAGATGCCATATTTGGAGGTAATGTGTCCTAAACCCCATCATTATCCTCAGGCATCCATTACTGATTAATTCCTCCATTCTTCTCCCAGCTGGAGAAAGGCAATATGACATGAACAGAATACCTAGCAGTCTTGTCCATTGGCTCACTCTCGCTCCCACATCCTCCCTTCAGAAGCCAGCCAGGCCTCCTGTCCCATAGTCTCTACTATGGAGTCCTTCATCCCTGACTATGACGATTTCTTGGCAAGTATAGCGTCTTCAACTCTTTACTGCTTGCATCCTATACTTGACTCTACTACAAACATTCTCAGAGCTCTTCTACCTGGTGAGTGGGGACAGGGGATTCTCTGGACCTTTTCCAGCTAGACATACACTGTTAGCATTTTTTCTCTATTGCAGTGATTCTATCTTTGCAGAGGACATTCCAAAATGATGAATTTCCCATATTTCCAGACAGGATCTGGAGCAATATCACATCTAGCCACAGCTTCTCACATCAAGGAGTTTCCATCCTCCCCAGTTGGTGATTGGTGGATGGTGGTGGTAAAGACTGACAAGGAAGGGCACTTCACATTAAATTCTGCTTTCCTCTCTCAGTCCTCCCTAAGTCCCTCCCCTGAGCCCAAAAATGATTGTTATTTCCTTTTTATGTGGAAGTATAACTAACTATATGTGTTTGGCATGTATATTTTTTTTATTTCATTTCTCTTCATTCTTTTGTTTATGATAGAAATACATGTTCTGAGGTATCCAAATTTTGCTCTTGATGCTCAAAACCAAATTGAGGAAATTTTAAAAATTAAAAAAGTCAATATAGAAGATTTCTTGTCTCCAGTTTCAAGCTATTGAAATCAAAAGCCAGAGAGAAATTCAAATATTTACATTTTTAAGGCAGATCTACCCTCCATTGTAAAGAATACCACTGATTTACATAATAGTTGTAAACCAATATTATTAATAATATTATTAATTATCTTCATAATACTCTGATTTAGATAGTTTTTTTCTTATGTTCTTAGAATAACCTTGCCAGTTATATGGAGTAGAATTAACATATTGAATATTGTTAAACACCCTGATTTATGATTTGTCTCATTGATGCTCACAGCATCACCATGCATACACAGAATTGCCCATTTTACACATGAGAAGGGTAAGGTTTGACAATGAAAAGTGATTTATTCAAGTTTACCTGACATTAAATCCTGGATCTAATTTCAAACCATTAGACTAACACAGACGTATATTGAAAGGAAATACTGAAACCTCCTCTAATAACTTTTTCATCACAGGGCACAATTTATGGCTTTCTGCCATTTGATAATGAAAGTTAAGTTTTCTGTCCTCTTACTGGAATTGGATATAATAACTCATTCTCCAAAACCAATTTATATAGAAAACATATTCAATACAAGGTTGATTGGGTCCCTGTATTTCTCTTTTGTCATTTGGCAGCAATTTGTGTGACTCGAGAAAGACAGAGTGAGAACTGATGGTAGTTATTCCTTCAAGGTATGTGGAAAAGACCCAGGGTATTGAAAGCAAATGCCAGTTAAAGTCATTCATTGGTGATTAAACTCATGGTCTGCAGTGACAGAAATTCCAAAGAAGATGTCTATCTGAAGGATTAATAGAGTTTTATCCGAAGATTATTCTTGGTCAAAAAAATGTGTTTTTTTTTCAGTAGTTCAATCGTCAGCCATTGTGGCCACAGACAGCAGTGGACATTTAAATCTATTCTTTCCAGGTGTGAGCATGCTGGACTGAGTCTTTGGTAACTTGACAACTTATTTTGAAGGTACAATGGAATTTGTAACGTCTGTTCACCAATGCTGAATAAATGTGTCAGTTACCTCCATCACTGAAAATAAAAGTTTTGTGAATACAATCATTATAAGATGGTTGGAAACTCCAGTTGTAGAGCTGACAATTTCAATTTCTGAGCTTTAGTATCTTTTATAACCTCTGAAGTTGAGACCATAAAATCATGTCTTTTCCCATATGTTTCAAACCATTCGGAGTGTTTTTCACTGCAGTAATCACCATTGTGGTTGGCTCCTCAACAATCATTCCAAACATTCTCTATCATGAAGCAGTTTGGAGGGTTGGTTAGGATTAGGTGGACCTGGAGGGATCCAGATCCTGTGAGATGATCTCAAATTCCTTACTACAACTATCGTCACAGCCATCCACACAGCAAATTGTTCTGGTAATCTAGGACAAATTCAATGAATGCACAGCAATTTCCTGCCCACTGAGATTAGTTGAAGACTGGCCCAACCATCTCAACAGTTTGGTGTTTACAAAAAGAATTTGGGAACCGGATGTCCATCCCCTGCAATGCTGAGATCTGTGGATGTGCTGTCACTCTGCCACCGTAAGGGGCACCAATTTGAAGATAAAACTGAAACACAGGGCAGGCTAGAGACGTGGTCAAACCACACTTGGGCATGTTATTTCTCTGAAACTTTTAAACTATATGAATAAATCCCTCTACAATTTAAGTAATTTTGAGGTAGATTTTTACATAACAGGTTAAATAGTCATAAAACTATCTCTTCTTAAATTGTGCATATAGCCACAATACATATTTCTATAACTGGAAGTATTGTGCCTCATGATTTTTACAGTTTAGTTACATTATCTTTGATTATTTGGTGAGCAATTCAAGAGAATATAATTTTTTATTAAGTGACTTAAAAGATTAAAAGCAAAGGGTACTGTACTTTAAGTCACATACTCAGGCTCATTAGCATCCTTTGTCCTCTTTCTTTGTAATCAAAGAATGTTAATTGGGGCCGGCCTGGTGGCTCAGCGGTTAAGTGCACACGTTCCACTTCGGTGGCCAGGGGTTCTCTGGCTGGGATTCCGGGTGCGGACATGGTACCGCTTGTCAAGCCATGCTGTGGTAGGTGTCCCACATATAAAGTAGAGGAAGATGGGCACAGATGTTAGCTCAGGACCAGTCTTCCTCAGCAAAAAAGAGGAGGATTGGCGGCAGATGTTAGCTCAGGGCTAATCTTCCTCAAAAAAAAAAAAAAAGAATGTTAGGATGAGAATGGGATCACAATGGTCATCGCCATCTAGTTTAACAACACATCTGAGGCTTGAATTCCATCCACCTGGCCATTAGCGAACCCTTGATCACTTCTAGTGACAGGAAGCTCACACCTCCTGAAACAGCTTCTTCCACCTTTATTCAAAAGTTGTTGGTGAGCTTCATTCTTACTCATATTAGAATACTGACTACTACTTTACTGTAAACTTCAATGGCATTGTTTTCCTTTCTCTTTAGATAATAATTTGTTGCTTCCATGCCTCTTAAGGCAAAGCATCCATTCCTACTTGCCTTTAAAATCCCTGCTGTCATTATTCAAAGATATCAGCTCTATTTTTTTTAATCAATCCACTTTGTGCTACCATGTTTCTCTAATTTAGTCAATTATAACTGCAGAGATTGAGAAAAGGAATTATGATTCCCATAATGCCTTTTCTGAGCTGAAAAGTCAAAAATGTCTAAAATCGGCTATGGCAGAGATTGCCAGTTTCAGGTTGACAAACGCCTAAACAGAGCCCTAATGTTTCGTCCTTGCTAAAAGAACTCCTACTTTGTTAAACATGGCAATATGCCCAGCAAACATTTCCCATTTCCCTGTGTCTATTATAGGAGTGGTCATGAGACACAGTACTGCTCAAAGAGAAGTGAAAGAAAGTCTTCCAGTGGGACATTCATCAAAGGGATGATTTCAATTGGTATGTACCTTTTGCGCTGGTCGTTCCCGATTTCCTGCCTGGAACTCTGACGTGCACAGGTCGAGCCATCTTGTCACTAAAAAGTAACTCACATATACGAAGGATGGCCGAGCAGAAAGTTAGAAGGAACATGAGTCCATCTTGGAATTATGAAATATCATCCCTAGATTGCCTATTCTTGGACTTCTTATTACATGAGAAGTATCAAAATCTTAATTTTTCAGCAAATATTTTCTAGTGACTGCTGAGTAGTAATGATAACCTTTTGCCATCAAAATAAAACTATTTTCTTCCAAAATGGACAGTAATGTAAATTATAACAAAGAAGAAGACTACGGAGTTATCAAGGATTCAGAATGTGCAAGGATTTAAAAATTGCATTGATCCATTTTTATGAATGTGCCCCTCATCTCTAGAAGATGGTTCAAATGAGCCTGATGGGCGATCGTTTACTTATAATATAGTCACTTTAATACTCAGATCTTACAATAGGTACGGAATGTTATGGACTGTTTAGTTTTCTATGTCCACAGTTGGGTTTTTTTTTCTTTTTTTTTCCAAGGAAGATTAGCCCTGAGCTAACATCTGCCAATCCTCCTCTTTTTTCTGAGGACGACTGGCCCTGAGCTAACATCCGTGCCCATCTTCCTCAACTTTATATGTGGGATGCCTACCCCAGCGTGGCTTGCCAAGTGGTGTCATATCTGCACCCGGGATTCAAACTGGCAAACCCCCGGTCGCTGAAGCGGAATGTTTGCACTTACCAACTGCGCCACCAGGCTGGCCCCACTCAATTGTTTTTAGACACTTAACTAACCTGCTATTATACTATGGGGGAAAATATATATGTGCATATGTGTATAGATTATGTGTTCCTACACACACATGAATATACATATATGTCTTAGTACATTCAGGTGGCTATAACAGAATACCATAGACTGAGTGGCTTATAAACACCAGAAATTTATTTATTACAGTTCTGGAGTCTAGAAGGCCAAGATCAAGGCACCAGCAGATTCCGTGTCTCTGAGAGCCCACTTCCTGGTTCACAGCCATCCATCTTCTAGCTGTGTCCTCTCATGCAGAAAGGATGAGGGGGTTCCCCAGGACCTCCTTTCTAAGGACATTCATCCCATTCATGAAGGCTCTGTCCTCATAACCTAACCACCTACCAAAGGTCCCAGCTCCTAATATCATCACATTGGGAATTAGGAATCTTGAAGGGTACACAAATATTCAGTCTAATATATATATTTACTTTTATTTGTATATAATTTATGTTTATTTATATATTTATATACAAATTATAGAGAGCCTGCACATAGGCCTGACTCAGGTTTACTGTCTCAGCATATCAAAGTAGTTATATTTTAAGGATCAGATTAAAAGAATAAGATTGAGACTATCAATAATGTTATGTCCATGACAAAATACACGCCTGAAAAGTTAGGTGCCACACTCTGCCACTAGGTTTTCAGAGCTGACCACGGACTAGCTTTCTCTGTTGAATCATTGTGCTCTCCATCTCATACACAGACTTTCCTTCCACTACCAACACAAAACACAGTGTCATTGCTCCTTCCAAGGGGTGATCCAGAAAGGTACTAGGTCAAGGGCAGCAAATGTACTGAACAACAAGACCATGAATTTGTTGACTTTCTTGGTTTTTCTTATTGTTTGTTCATTTTCTGTATCATTGTTTTCTGCTCTAATGTGTTGATTTTCTATCTTCCATATGCTTTGGACTATTTATTTGTTCCTATTTCTTCTAGCCTTTTAGTGTGGGATCTTTTATTATTGACTTAACATCTTCTTTTCTCGTATAAGCAGAGACAGCTATAAATTCTAAGTTTTCCTTTTGTTGCTTTCAACAAAGTTTGTTCTATTATGTTCATTCAGTTAGAAAGATTTTCTAATTTCCCTTGCTATTTATTTTGGCTCATGAATTAGTAGGTTGATCAACTTCTCAATATTCGTAAATTTTCAAGATGTCTTATTGTCTTCTAATTTAACATAACTGTGGTCAGAGAATATACTGTATATGAGTTCAATTGTTTTATTTTACTGCAACTTCTTTCAAGACTCAGCAAATGGTTTATCATGGTGAAGGTTCCACGGGTACTTAAAAATAATGTATATTCTGCAGTTTTGGGATGCGTTAAGAACTGTGAAGGATTGAGATATTATCCTACTTCCAAACGAACAAGTATGCCACAGATTTATGGAGGATGGCAGAAGAGAAGAGGCTCTTCTGTCAGAGGCAAAGTTTAGTTATTACTCATAGCAAGAGTAGTAACCAGTGTACCAGTTTCCTGAGCCCCAGTTCCCACAGTGACACTTGAAAAGGCACATTATAGAAGAGAAACCCTGAGCATAGAGAATTTGAATCTTTAATAAAAGGCAATAAGCATGCCTGCCCTTTGCTCCAGAGGGAGACACTATATCTGTCTTATAAACTATGTCTGTCATATAAACATCTGTGAAAGTTATTCCAGGACAAAGACAGTCCGTGTTCTCTGCTAGCAAGACACACAGAAATGTACAAGAACCACGAGGAATTCTCTCTCAACATTGTGCAGTGTTCTATAAACGTCAATTAAAGTTGTTGGTTAATAGTGTTGTTCACATCTTTTATATCTTTATTGATTTTTTGTGTCTACTTGTTCAGTCGATTATAGAGAGAGGGGCATTAAATATGCAAGTGTGATTGTTGTTTTGCCTATTTCTCCCTTTATTTTTGTCAGTTCTGGTTTCATGTATTTTGAAGGTCTATTGTTCAATACAGTCACATTTAGAACTGTTAAGCATTTTTAACAAGTTAATCCTTTTATCCTTAAAAACTGTCTCTTTTCTCTAGTGATACTCTTTGCCTTAAAATTTACCTTATCTGATGTCATTGTCACTCCTTCAGCTTTTGCATTCTCACTGTTTACACAACATACTTTTTTCCATCCTTTCACTTTTAACTTGCCCATGTCTTTATAATTATAAAATTATTAAAAACTAATAGTTAATATATAAAACTAATTAATGTTTCTTTCTTGTAAACAGAATACCGTACACCTTGCTTTTTTACTCAATCTCACCATATCTGCCTTTTAATTCTAGAGTTTATTTCATTTACATTTAATATAATTGTTGATAATTTGGCTTTTTCAAAAATACCAACTTGCTGTTTATTTTCCATTTGTCCCTCCTGCCCTTTGTTTCTTCATTGCTATTGTCTTGTCTTCTTGTGGGTGAATCACTTATTTTTAATCCTATATTTTATCTTCTATATTGACATTTTAGCTAGATCTTTTTTATGGTATGTGTGTATCTATGTGTGTGTGCTCAAAAGATTATAATATATTTCTTTAGGTTATCACAGTTACCTTCAAGTATTATACTAGTTCGTGAACCGCACTAACACTTTACAACATCATAGCTCTATTTATAATCCTCCCACCTCTTAATTTCTTATATTTTACTATTACATATGCTATAAGTCCATAATATGTTGTCACTATTTTACTTAAAAAGTAAATAATATTTTCATTTCACTTTTCAAGAATATTTTTCAGGATATTTTGCTGACTACTAAATTCTATATTGAAAACTAATGTTTTGGGAGAGTTTACTATTTTTCTTTTTGTTTGTTTGTTTCCCAGCATGTTAAAGACATTTTATATTCTTCTAGTCACCAGTGTTTCTAGAAACATGTCAGCCACAACATGTGTACTTGTTCTCTATTTAGCGTGTCTAGTTTCTCCAGCTGCTTTTAGATATCCTCTTTAATTTTGATTTTTAGCCATTTGACTATCATGTGATTAGACATAATCTTCTTTGTATAGTCCTGTTTAGAGGTCATTAAGTTTTCTGGTGGTGTAGGTTGATATAGTCCAGCAATTTTGGAAAGTTTTTAGTCATTATCTCTTCAAATATCTTTTTTTCCCCAGTCTCCCTCTCCTCTCTTCCTGAGATTATATTCATAAATAAATTGGGAATTGTTACAAATCTCTTTTTTCACTCTTGTTCTATTTGTTCCAGTGTAGATATATTCTATTGACCTATCTTTAAGTTCCTTTATCCTTTTCTCTGCTGTTTCCAAGCTCGTCTTAGGTCTGTTTAATGAATTATTCATTTTTGATAATGCTGTCTTCATTCTAGCATTTTCATTTTTTTCTACAAGAGATTCTTCTTCCTCTTGCCATTCCACCAGAGTTAAGAGCAGCTGTGTAGTTTTCTTTCCTATTAAGCATACATCACTTTTGGAATTTAGTTCCTTTTATGTTTCTCTGTGTACTCAGATCTCTGATGGGTTTATAAAACTAGATTCTGTAGGTTATCTGAGTTGTTTTGGTTGTTAGAGTAAATCTCTTGCCACTGTCTAACTCTGAACTAAAAACAAAAGCGCTGTACGGTTTTGTTTAATTTAAAGATCATAGAATTATGATGCCTATTAACATGATTTCATTTTTAGTCTATAATTAGATCTATGGAAGAGTCTATCAAGAATCTAGAGGTCCATGCTGTGGAACTTGTATTGCCACCTGTGTGGCTCATGGGAATACATTTTACCTCATAGTTTCTCCATGTGTAAATATATTAGAGTGGTTGCCACTAGAAAAAGAAGAAAAGAATAGCATTCAAATGAGAAATATTAGAGACTTCATGTTTATCTAAAGCTCACTTTCTTGGTAAAGGACAGAAGGAAGGAATATGACACAACTATAACGTAATGTTAACAATTACTAATTCTGGAAAATCAATACCATTAACCTTTGTAATTTTCATGTTTTTTGTACATTTTTCAAAATTAAAAAACATAATAATAATACTAACACATCACTCCAACAAGTGCAATTAATGAAACAAAAGGAAAAGTGATTGCAGATCAGCCAGGATAAGGCGCATTATAAAGCAAAACTTACAAAAATCACCAGGAAAGTTTTAGTGGCCTGATATGCCATTTGTTGTCAGGTACTCCACTTGCCTGATATCAAAGTTGACAGATCTAACTGCAAAATTCCTGGAGAAATGACAAGAGAAAAACATTTCTTTCTGAATTACTGAAGCTTTGTAGAATCCCAAAGATCTCTCTCAAAAAGGACATATATATATAAATCTCTTGTATTTTTAAGTACATTTGAAAGATGGCTAATCAACACAAGACATTGTGCTTACATGCATATGTATAAATAAGCATAATGTCTTGTGTTGATTTGCCATCCTCCAAGCATACTAAAAAATACCAGATTTTTTTTTAGATTGCACTTATAAGTGAAATCATACAGTATGTGTTTTTCTTTGGCTTATTTCACTTAGCATAACATCCTCTAGTTTCATCCATCTTGTCATAAATGGCAAGATTTCCTTCTTTCTCATGGCTAAATAATACTCCATTGTATGTGTGTGTGTGTGTTTATACATATATACCACAGCTTCTTTATCCATTCATCTGTTGATGGACATTTAGGTTGTTTCCATATCTTGGCTATTTTGAATAATGTTGCAATGAACATAGAGGTGCAGATATCTCTTTGAGATACTGATTTCATTTCCTTCAGATATATACACAGAAATGGGATTGCAGGATCACATAGTAGGAGTGTTTTTAATTTTTTGAGAAACCTGCATACTGTTTTCCATAGTGGCCACAGCAGTTTACATTCCCAACAATGCACAGGTGTTCCCTTTTCTCAACATCCTCACCCACATTTCTTATTTCTTATCTTTTTGGTAAAAGCCATTCTAAAATGTGTGAGGTGATATTTCACTGTGATTCAGAGTAGAATGGCGATTACCAGGGGCTGAGGGGTGGGGGAAGTAGGGAGGTGCTGAAGTTAACTTCAGTTATAAGATGAATAAGCTCTGCAGGTCTAATGTGAAGCATGATGGCTCTAGTTAATAATAATGTATTGTATACTTGAAACTTGCTAAGAGAGTAGACCTTAAGCATTCTCACCAGACACTCACACACGTAAAAAGTGACCATGTGAGGTGATGGATGTGTTAATTAATCTGTTGTGAAAATCATTTCACAAAGTATACATATATCAAATCATCATATGGTACATTTTAAATATATATGATTTTATTTGTCAGTTATACCTCAATAAAGAAAAAAAATACATGAAATGCAAACAATGCAGCAAAAATACAAGGTCTGGGAAAATAGCAGACAGAGCTGTGATATTTAGCAATCATTCAAACAAGAAACTTACATCACTTAAACAAGGAACTGAGATTCAGAAAGGCAACTACACTAGAAGTTATTCAAATAAATAAGTCTAGAAATCTATTTTTTCAGTCTATTACTCTCTGCACCATTCCACTGACTTCTAGGTGATTCCACTAGAAATTTCAAAGGAGTTTAATACTTCTTTCTCACTGACTCTTGACCTACTTCCAGTCAGTAACCAAATTTTATTAGTTCTTCATCTCAAAACCCAAATTTCCAACTTCGAGATATATTTATATTTTTTAATCATCAAAAATATGAGTGGAGCTAGTAAAAGTGCATAAAACCGGCTATGTGAATTGCAAAACCAAAGTCACTATTCAATTTTGTTTACTGCAATAACTGTAAGATTTTAATCAATATAGACTATAAAAACCTATCATTACAACATCCAAAAAATCCACTAAGCATTTTAGACATTTCATCTCTGATTCAAAATGTCTTTTACTTTGTTCCTTTCTTAAACAGTTTTCTTAAACTGACACCCAGCAATTACCCTATCTGTGCCATTTTGTACTGCTTCCAGTCTTATTTCCCTAAGACATAGGTTAAGTCTTGGTACTTCATTCTTCAAAGGTATTCATCATCTTCCAGATATCTGCACACACACTCACGTACACACACTAAAATACTCTCACATGGCATATAGGAATTTCCATGGGATAAAATATGCAATCAGCTCTTTTGTTTTATTAGAGATGGAGTGGGTACTTGAAGAGGAAAAAAAGATGCTTAGCTTAAGACTAAGATTCCAATTTGGAAAGTACTTGGACCAGGAAAAAGATATTGTGAGGGGACATTGTTTAAGTTCCCAAAAGAAAGGGCTAGAATAAAGAGCTGAGCCTAGGACTAAAGCTTAGAGCTAACATTTCAGAGAAGGATGCTCCACGGTGTGTCTAAGATCTTCACCCTATCTGTGCTTGAAATGCACAGTAATCATTCATCTTCACTTCTCTTCCTATTATTTAAGACGTTGTCCACTAGTCATCGTGAAAGGACATAGCCTTGCAAGCTCTACTTCACTACAAATAGCAAGTGATCACTGCACAGCTAATGAAGTAGGAGAAAAGCTCAAACTGCATGCACTTTGGAGGAGGTGGAATTTCTATGCCAAATGTTTGATTAACTACTGTTGCCAGAGAAAATAGGATACCCTGATTAGCCATTTGCCACTCCTTATTATGGTACCCAGTTGGGAGAGGGTGGGTGGAGGCGGTCCCAATTAAGTTACAAGAAATGGGTTCCCCAAAGGAAAAAGAAATTTTCATGCCATAAAAAAGAAAAAAGAAAAGAAATTGAACACTATACCAATTAGTCTGTTACAAAGCACAAAAGAAAACTTAAATGAGAATTTCATAAGAGATCCACATTCTCTACAAATTCATTATTGCAACCAAATGGTTAATTCTTAAATGTACAGAAGTGAGTATAATCGTTATTTAAGTATAAATTATGCAATGGTCAGATTCTGCATCTTCATCTAAATGTTTTTGGATTTCTCTTCTTGACCATCTTTTATTTTCTTAGTTGCAACTAATTAATACTCCCATTTAATAATTAATATTGGTTCTCTCCAAACTATTCCAGGTAGCGTGTAGCTTCTCTTTACTGAGCAACCCTGCAACGTAAGTTTGTGGGTGTCTTCCTCCTTCCACAGAAGATGGCAATGATAATAACATTTACTGAACACTTACTATGCACCAGGCCCTGTTGTCAGCACTGGATATGTTTTACCATTTAAATCACTTATCCTAATGCAAAGAAGAATTTGGCACAAATTTAGAGTAATGATTTGGTTGATTTGGCATTAAAATGCAAAATTTGCTCTCACCTCATAATACTGCTTAAATTAAACTAACAGATTTTTTTCATGAGGCTTTTTTTTTGGAAGCACTCATTTGCATGTGTGAAATCTTGCTGTGAGGCTGCAGAAGGCAGAACTAAAAGTAGATTTAGTGTGCATTACTTCTCTGCCTCATAAGAAAGACCTAAATGAACTCCCCAGGTCTGTCACACCCTTTAGTTATTTAAGGGAACAGAACTAAATTTGTGTGTTCAGCTATGATATCTTTGTCAGGTCATCCCACAGTATCTAAGAATAGATCATCTGATTATTGTGGCATGTGCAAGGAGCTTACCCCCTCTAAAATGGTGACAAATCAAGTTAAGTCATGCAATGGAAAGGCAGAAGGCTTAATGTGTAATTTAATATATAAATAATCTACTCTCGAAACAAAGTGAAAAGACTTTTGTTATAATGATGAGCTACAATTGCAAAACATGAAAACAGATGATGGATCCACTTCATGCTTATGGATAACATAGACTCTCTTATCATTATTTTCTATATGAACCTAATTGAGCAACCAAAGTAATTCTCATAATAGAATTGCTCCCATTTGGACAAATACTGTAAGAATTTCTGTGCTGGAAGCACTGATGATTATGCCATTGTTTGAACAAGCAAGAGTTTGTGTTCCGATAAGTACTTGTGGAAAATTAGTAGAAGAAGCCTTACAATGATAAGGAAGTTAGCATCTATAGAAGCTACAGTTAAATTCACAGTATGCTTATCGCAAAAATTTGGAGAGAAATTAATACGAAAAATCTAATGAGCAAATATGATAACTATCTTTCAGAGACCTACGATAACAAAGGACATTTGCTTCTCATTTATGATCATTCTAGATGGGAAGTTGTGAAAGTAAAACATATCAACTCATCTTTTCCTTTTTGGAATATAACCATATTAAATTGAAACTACATCATACAAACTATATGTAGGATCACTCCCCTGGGGCAGTTTTTAAAAAATTCTTTGAGAAAGTATTGTCATTTTCTTATGTTCCTTTTTCTATCAAAGCCATACTTAGGAGAAGATTTTTGCTTCTGGATATCTTAGGATAACAGGAAGTGGATTCATCAAATGGTGCGGGGATGGTTGACTATCCAGTTGCAAATAATGAACCACAAATCATATAAAATATTAACTAGAAGTAGATGTATCATGAAACTAAAACTATAAAATTTCTAGAATAAAACAAAATTTTTGTGACCTCAGGGTAACAAAGACATGTGAGGTAGGACACAAAAAGTGCTAACCATAAAATAAAATATTGATAAAATATCAAAAGTAAAGTTATTTTTTCCTTTTCAAAGACACTTAAGGAAATGGACAGGCAATATAAATACAGACTGGGAAAAAATATTTGCATAGCATATGTCTAATAAAGGACTGATATTCAGAAAATATGTAGAACTCTTGCAATAACAGAAAAATTATCCAGTGAAACATGGATCAAGTATTTGAATAGAAAATTCACCAAATATGATGTACAGGTGACAAATAAACACATGAAAATATCTGCAGTCTCGTTAGCCAATATGGAAATGCATAATAAAATGTGACACCACCACACACACACTGGAATGACTAAAATGTTAAAAAACAGACAAGTGCTGGTGAGGATATAGAGCAACGGGAATTCATAGTCTGTTGGAGGACATTAAATGGTATGCAGCTTGAAAAGCAGAGTGACACTTTCTTATCAAATTAAACCTAAACTCATACAATGCACCAATTCCACTCCTACAGATTTATTCCAGATAATGAGAGCTTATGTTCCCATGAAGACTGTTCTCCGACGTTTATAGGAGCTTTGTTCATTATAGGTAAAAATTGGAAACAACCCATGTGTCCATCAACTAGAGAATGAATAAACTCATAAATAAAAAGGAACAAACTCATGATAGGAAACAGGGACTAACTACAAAGGGGCATAAGAAGTTTTGGGGTGATAGAAATGTTCTAATATCATGATTATGCTGGTGGTTCAAATCGTGCTAATTTGTACACTTAAAATGGGTAAATATAAAGGTACATAGATTATAATTCACTGCTATGGGCTGAATGTTTGCGTCCCCCCAAATTCATATTAAAGCCACAACTTCCAACGTGATGGTCTTTGGACGCAGGGCCTTTGGGAGATGATTGGGTTGAGATGAGGTCATGAGTGCAGAGTCCCCATGTTGGGATTAGTTCCCTTATAAGAAAAGGAAGGGACACCAGAGCTTGCTCTCTCTCTGCCGTGAGAGGATAGAAAAAGAAGATGGCCAACTTCAAACTAAGAAGAGGGCCTTCATCAGGAACTGAATCAGCTGGCCCCTTGATCTTGGATTTCTCAGCCTCCAGAACTGCAGGAAATAAATGTCTGTTTAAGCTACTCAGTCTATGGGATTTTGTTATAGCAACCGAAGCAGACTAAGACACTCACTGAAGCTTATTTTAATAAATAAATAGACAGACAAACACACTTAAGGACTGGTGTAAAATTATTGGGGCTGTGAAATAGCATTTTCTTAACATCTACTTGCAGCTGCTTCACTGTAACCGAATCTGCTGTCATTGTGGTCAAGTAGCCAGTTGGAGGGCCACTGAGTACGAAGCTTGGAACAAAGGCTGCACTGGAAGCTCTGGCCCATGAATTTAGAGGAATGCATTAAGGTATTAGGCCTTGGTGCTGGTACAGGAGAGAGAGCTGGCACATGTAACGTTTCTGTAGCAGCCAAAGCTGAGGAAAATTTCCCCATTCATAATTCCCTCTACATCCATCTGCCAAGAAAAACTGAACAGCAGCAGCACCAGCTGTTCTTGTTGCGCCACAGATTGCAAGCCATGTTTCCCAAATTAACATCTCCCCGATGCTTACCCATGGAGTTTACACAAGATAGGAACTCAGTCAAGATGGGGTCTGGGGATGGAGGGCGAGTAACAAGGAAGTCTGACCAGAAATTAAGGAGCAGACAGCAAGGAGCTGCTTCTATGAAGGACAAGCAGCACGGTCTGCTGCACAGTCAATGCAAGGTCACTCTGCAGGGCAGGCAGAGGCGGGAGTGGGCACTTGAGAACTGAAAGCAGAGTAGTAAGACAATGATTTGGGACTTTGCCTCCACCATTTTAGAAAAGAAAAGGGGAAAACGAAGAGTGAAATAGTAGAGCTTTATTACAATGTCCAGATGCCAAGTGATGAACTCAGAGTACTGCATCCCATTAAACGGTTGCTCATAAGTTAAGGACAAAATGAATTATGTCAACAGTATGTATTTCCTTAAATATTAAGATGACGATTCTTCCCGTCTTCCTAAGGAAAGCACCGTGCAATCATATAGTCACAGGAGTCTCATTTATTCTCTTCGAGAATTGTACCCCTGAGCCCACATCTCCCCGGTTCCTGCAGCAGAAATGCTTTCCTGTAGCCAGTGGCTGCTCTAACAGGACAGGCGTATTCTGAAGTCGCCTGCCTAAGACGTGGAGTGAAAGCTCCTTAAATGGTAAATTTTCTTGAGAAGATGAAAAAAGGAGAGCCACTTTTTCTTCTGTTTTCCCTTCTCCTCATTCTTCCGTTCCTTTCCCTGTTTTCCTCTACTTTCTCTCTCCTCCTCACTAACCAGACTGGGCTGCAGCAGAGACACAAAGCAGGTTGCAGCAATGACCCTGCTGTCACTGGGAGTATCCTCTCACTCAAAGAGTGTGTCCATTCCAGTTTCCTCTGAGGTGATCCATGCTGAGCACAAAGTGCGATGGAGACAGGTGTGCAGTATTCTATGGCACATCATTTGTTGGGGTGCGGGGAGCAGTATTTAACCAATTTAGCAATTCTAATCTTGAACATAAAAGTTTAAGATATTTATTGATGCTCCCATAGTATGTTTTCTGAAAGCTACAGAAAAAGGAAAAGTTTTCAGAATTCACTTTATTCAATTTACATCCACTATAAACAATTCAGAAATATTTTTGACCAGTCTTCCTCAGCAAAAGGAAGAGGATTGGCAGCAGATGTTACCTCAGGGCTAATCTTCCTCAAAAACAAAAATAAATAAATAGCTTCCTTAGTGAAGATTACATTCTGATGGGAAGATGGGCAATAAACAATGTATAAGATATATATTCCCTTTATGGAAAGTACTATATAGAGAATAGACGAGCTCTCAGAGTCAAGGATGCAACTTTAGACAGATGGCTAGGGAAATGTCACTGAAAAGGTGGCATAGGTGAGAAAAGACTTAACGATATGAGAGAGCAAACCATGCAGTTTCCTGGGGGTGACAGTTCTCCAGGCAGGGGAAACTACAAGTGCACAGGCTCTGTGAGAGAGGTGGGCTTGCTCTGTTGAAGGAACAACAAAGAGATGGGTGTGTCTGGAATGGACTGAGCAGGGTGGTGGGCAATATGAGCTGGCAGGCAGGCGAAGTTCGGTAGGGAACAGCGGGTGGCGCAGGGAGTGGTCACTTAGGGCACTGAGGGTAAGAGGAATTCAGTAACCTCTCCTCTGAGGGATCCGGGAAGCTAAGGAGGGTGTTGAGCAGAGGAGTGGCATGCTCTGACGTTGTTTACCAGGATTCCTGTAGCAAATAATAAACAACAGTGTCCTCCAACTGTCATGCCCAGCTACACTGTCTACTCCACTTAGAGAATTGCTTCTCTAAATCCCCTTCTAAAACTTTAAGGGCTAATTATAAACAGCTCTAAATTGCAGGAACCATCCATACTTTAGAAGAGAATTCCACCATCCATTCACACACAGCTAGAATCTTAGACCTCTAATTTCTTTTTGTGATACATTTATAACCATTTGGAAATGAAATTTACAAAATGTTGCATTATGAAAAGTATACATATTTTGTATTATTCAAACCTGAGGATGTGAAAGACTCAGAGAAAATATTCCTCTAACCTTATATAGACCATTCAGACAGCTTTTGTGGTTTTTTCTTGGTAACATCCACAGCTCAGTGATAACTCAATGCCCCTGTGCCTCCAGTTGACAAGCAATAAATATTCAAGAGAACAGTGAGGGCATCAGGCAGAGTGGGATTCCTAATGCAGCCCATGGCCCAGAGAGTGAGTTAATGCCCTCCCTGTTTCTCACAGGATTGAGCTAAATCGTCAGGGAAGCAGAGAAGTCAACCACCCAATGTCTTGTGCTGCTTTCACTACAAGCCTACAGAGCATTTAAGCTTTCCAAGGAGACAGAATTGTTTCTAGCTTCAGCCTCTACCTTCTTAAAACCAGCTGTACATCAGCTATTCTCCATGCTCCGTGAGGCACCCAGCCTAGAGAATTCCATTCCCACTAAAGATCAGTCAGAACCGCTGGGAAAGGCACGCACTTCAGTGTAAAACAGACATCTGCTCAATGTTCGTGTCACTTCGGAAAGCACTTCTTTGCTCAGAGACAGGGAGAGAAACTGCAATATCTCGAAAGCTTGCAGAATCATGGCGTTTCTCCCACCTGCTTTTCTGTTTGGCCAGGAAAATTAAGTCAATCAGGAGGCATGCTTCTTGTACAGTTGATGACAATTAACAACCGACAGGGGAAACCAAACCGTAGAAATCTTCGCTATTGTGATTAGGGGCTGGAGTGTGCCTGTGGAACAGATGTAGAACCAAAGACTGTGACTGCCTGGTCTCAAACATCTTCCAGTGCTTTCGACTGCCACTTCTGTCACTGTCTGGCGAGACTGAACCCCAAACTGGTTTCCCACTCTGAAGGAACATATTTCTCTTTCCCCTTTCCCTTTTATGTGAATGAAGATTTTCCTTTTCTGGAATGAGACTATCTAGAATTGCGATTGAAGGCTTACGGTTACCTCTAGAAGGTCTCATCAGTGCAGGGAGAGATTAGCTAGACTTGATGAAGTTTTCTCTGGTTAGGGACAGCACCACAGGAATCCAGTGGGCCCCTTTCGTGCCATAGAATAAACATAGCTTATTTCACCTAATCTCAGATCATACTGTACACAGTCACATATGTATAGTCCCTTTTCAAAGACATTCAATAAGGAAGACATTCTTATGCTACTTGCCGGTTGCCATTTTCTTAGGATATGCCTGCTAACCAATCCACTAAGAATACACAACTGCTTTCCAGTTAGCAGTATGGTAATTAGAGTTAAAGCATCCTCGTTCACATAAAAACTCAATAAGATCCCCAAATGGAGAAATAGTCGACATTAAGCAATTTCTACTTTTATTAGTTAAATCAATGTCATAAGCAGAACAATTTTCTTTTAAAATTATCTGTTCTCTATCTTGAGAATCTTCCTGCCAATATCTCCATCCCACACTTATTAAGCCAAATAAATCCTTATACAGCCCACATTCTCCCACCTCTAAATTGTTTGGGTTTGCCTGACAGGCACATGAAATGTTAATCAGAATAAATAGTTACCTCTTCTTTCCAAATGGAGTGACTCCTGGTGTTTCTCTTTTCTCAAGACGTCCTCAAAGACCTCTCCTACACCAGACAATCAAATCTACCTTATTTTTAATCCTTCCCTTCAGTGATGGGTGGCTGTTGATTTAGACTATCCAAAGAAAAAAATATATGTCATTTTAGTATCATCATTTCAATTCAGGGACAATTTGATATGACCCAATATAATATATTGATATGTAGCATTAAGAACATTAAGAAGAGATGCAGCGTTCTAAAACTTTATAGCCAATTAATGAGCAAAGACATTTTATACCCTCTTCTTGAGTGGTACCTTATCTTTGGCTCCATCCCTATCCTCAGTCTGACCCCTGAAAATCTCCTCATTGCCACATGCCAAAGTTCTACTCTACCCATCTATAGCGCTAACCCTCAACCCGTCCACAGTTCCTATTCCACCCAGGACCCTATCCCTCATCCTCTCCTAACTGGGCAAAATGGTAACTTCCATTAAGCTGAATTCTCCACTTTGGTGTTAAATGTGCACATAGTAGCCAAAATAATCATTAATATGTCATTCCTTAAATGAGGTTGCTCAATTTCATCTTAAGAAATCTTAAATTCATAATTACAGCATAAAAGAACTTCAAAACCAAAAAAGATTTTGGAGATCACTTAACCCCAACTACTAACTTTATTTATTTATTTTTATAGATTTGCCTTTTTCTGGACATCCACACATGAGTTTGATTAGTCGAACTCCTTGGCTTGCCGTGGTGTATTTGCCCATGCAAAGTCCCTCACACATGCAGTTTCACCCTCCCCTTCATTCCTCCCATTCCCGTCCTCTTTTCATGGGCACCCACTATAGTACATGGCATTGAATGTCTGTATCTTTGAAAAAGTAATAGAGTTCTATAGGATTTAAATGTACATAAAACTACAGGTTTGTAGTGCTAACAATTTTATTTTATGTCTTTTTTTTTTTTTGCATTCGACACTATGTTTGTAAAGCATAGGAATATTGCTATAAATATATCTCATTCATTGCTTCTAGCAGTGGAATAGTATTCCATGGCATATATCCTCATGTTTTATTTATTTATTCCCCCAACGACAGACAACTATGTGGTCTCTGTGTGTCTAATGCAATAAACACGTGTATAATTATTACTCAAATAAGACAGTTTGTGGGAGAATATTTACAAAGAGCCTGTTTGTAAAGGGTATGGATAGAACATAGGAGAACCACAAAGGTTGATTCAGTAGCTCATGGTTAGAAGCAGCAAAGCTCCTACTATCCCTAGGTTCAAAAGGATAAGTGCAAGGAGTGTTTGCTAAAACCTGAAAAACAGAACTGCGATGAAGGCTACAACCCAGAGAGGAGATGTGACTTTGGGTGGAGGAACGCAGCCTGTTCAAGGTGCTCTCTCAGGTCTCTGATGCTCTATTCTTTTTCTTCATTCTTTTTTCTTTCTGTTCCTCAGATTCGATAGTCTCCATTGGTTTGTCTTGAAGGTTGCTAATTCTTTCTTCCTCCAACTCAGATCTGCTGTTGAACCCTCTAGTGAAATTTGCATTTCAGTTATAGATTTCAACTCCAGAATTTGCTTGTTTTTTGTTTTTAATCATTTGTATCTCTTTATCAGTATTCTCTATGCAGTGAGACATTGTTTTCATACATTCCTTTAGTTCTCTAGACATGGTTCCTTTAGTTCTTTGAACAGATTAAAAATAGCTGATATGGAGTTTTTCTAGTAACTTTAACATCTGGACTTCCTCAGATGGTGTCTGTTCTGCTGCCTGCTTTTCCCCTCAGTATACGGACCACACTTTCCTGTTTTTTGCAAGTCATGTGTCTTTTTTTAAATTGAAATCTAGACATTTTAAATAATATAATGTGGCAATTCAGATCCCACCCATCACCCAGCATGATGCAATTGTTATTTGTTGTTGATATTGTTCCTGTTGCTGTTTGTTTAGTGATTTTTTGAACTATTTTTGCAAATTATATACTCTGTTTAGCCTTTGCTGTCTGTTTGCACAGAGCTTCAAGATCAGGCCAAGATGAGAGATTAGAAACTTCTTAGTTCTTTCTAGGACTTACTCACAGCCCTGCACATGTTTGCAGCCTTCTAGACTCCCAAGATTATTTCAAAGCTTCCGAAGTCCTCTATGGCTATCTCATTCTCCAATTTCTCCTTTTAAGTTTTTTAGTCAGCTTATTGTTGATCTCAACTGTTAATACCACATCAGGCAGCTTTGATGTTAAAAAATTACCACTGATTATTTTCAACAAATACTTCAGGGGAAAATTTGTTCACAGTAATTGAGTTCTGAATCAGGTTCAATAAAGACGGGCCCTGCAAGTGGAATTGACAGACAGTTCCAATAATGACAATTCTCTGGGGATGGAGTTTTGGGGGAGCTTCAGAATTCTTCTGCTCCTTCCCATGGATGCCTGGCTACTGGTTTCGTGATGACTAACGTCTTGATGCTGTTGATTTTCAACGCTACTGCAGAGCCGAAGGGAGGGAGACGCGAATTCAGCAAGTTAAAATATCAAGCTCATTTTTCCTTCTGCAATTTAGTCTTTTTCCTTAACAAATGCTCCTGAGATTGTTGCAAACCTTTGGTTAATTTCCAAAGGTCTGAAAAAGTTGACTTAGATCATTTTTACCAGTGTTCTCATTTCTTTTACACACAAGAGGCTTTTCAGAGTTCCTTATTCTGCAATTCCCACTGATATCACTACTTGTTAATTTTTTACTTTGAAGTAAATTTTGATCTTTATTCTATCTGTAATTTTTCTAAGGTATATTTTTTTGTAATGAAAATCATAATCTAAATTGTCCTGAATGATCTTTTTATGCCCCTGTAGATCAACTGCCAGTTTTCTCCATCCTGCTTTGTGAGCCAACCTTGATTGACTGCTTCAACCAGCCTCTCCTGCCCTCTGGGTTCCAGGTCTGTTCAGACAAGGGGAGGTATTAACATGGGATTGGAGAGCAAGAGGAACGAGAGATAGAGGGCACAGATGTTCCCCCAGCTTCCTTCTTCCAGACATGATCTAGCAGTGGCTGCATTCCTCTGCCACATCCCTCTGCCACAGCTGCTGCTCTGAGCACCTCCTGATATGCATTCCTTCCTCTGGCCCCTTCAGGCCTATGAGTGATAAAGCCTCCCAGCTGTTGCCACCTCTGGGTGCTTCATCAGCCTTTGTCCCTTAACTCTCTTAAGATTTTGTAAATAGTCCCTCCATTAAATATCCTACAAATGATATTGAAGTGTAGTTAATGTGTTCAGTTTTTGCCCGAGGATTTATGCTTTAGAGATCTGAGTTAAAAACTCCTGTCCCAGCCCAAGTGCAAAGTTACTTTCCAAAAACGTCTGCTACTAGCTTTATTCCACTTATTATTTTATGTATATGCTTTAACCTTTTAACCTTCCCCATTAGATGTAGTTAGAGGTGGATGGTTATATATGGATGGATATGGTTAGATGGTTATATATGGTTATGTACGATGAGCAGTAAGTGTCTGTACTAGTTTCCTATTGCTGCTATAAGAAACGACCAGGTACTTAGTGACTTAAAATCATACAGATTTCTTCTCTGACCACTTTGCAGGACAGAAATCTGAAGTGGGCCTGCCTGGGCTGAAGTCAAGGTGCCCGTGGGGCCATGCTTCCTCTAGAGGTTCCAGAGGCAAATCCATTTTCCTACCTTTTCCAGCTTCTAGAGCTGCTTTCCATCCATTCCTTGGCTCATGGCCCATTTCTCCATCTTAAAAGCCAGTAGCATAGCATCTTCAAATCTCTCTGCCTCCATCTTTACATCTGTTTTTCTCTTATAAGGACCCTTCTAATTACATCAGATTCATTGAATAATCCAAATAATCTTCTCATCACAAAACTCTTAATATATGAAAAGTCCTCTTTTATTCCTTTAATAAGTAACACCCATTGCTTCTGTGGGTTAGGGGGTGGGTGTCATTGAGTGAGCCATTACTCAGACCACCACAGTATTCAGCCTTATTTCACTCTATACGTGAGCCAGTTTTCTTAATGCCCCCTTGGCTTGCAGTACCAATTTCATAAAAAACAGAGTCTCTTGTAATACATAGCTTTATTTTTGAGCACTCAAGTCCAGTGGTCCTCAGCTAGTGGCAATTTTGCCCCCAGAAGACATTTGGAAATACCAAGAGAATGTTTTGTTTGTTAAAACTGGGGGTGGAGGAGGAGGAAGGAAGGAGGAGAGAGGGAGGTGCTACTGAAATTTGGTGGATAGAAGCCTAAATATCTCACAATGCACAGAATAGCCCCACCCCCACCCCCAAATACAAATTACCTGGCTCAAAATATCAATAGTGCTGAGGCTGAGGAATCCTGTTCTAGTCTGCTCCAATGGTCTTTTTGCTGTGGCTAAACCAGTGCCAAATTATTTTTGTTACTATGTATTTGTATAGTATATCTTCATCTTACTTAGGATGTAGGCGTTTTCTCTTTAAGAAAAAAAATAGGTAATACCACATACATTTTATAATAAATTGTTGAATCCCTCAAAATAACCTGCTGAAATTTTATTTGGAATTACATATTGATTTCTTTAGATTAATATTGGAAAACTAAACATTTTTACAATGTTAATGATGAGGGGCAACTCTGGATGGCCCTGGAGATTCTTTTCCTGCCCTCTATGATTAGCTTATCAGAGAGCTGGCTCAGCATTTGCATCATATCAGCATTCTTGGCATGCAAGGCTGTTCCCACAACTCCTGTATGCAGACCTTGGTCATCCATATGCTTAGGCCTCAGGGTTGCTCCTTGGCTAGAAAATCCCTTGATAAAGTTCTTGTCATTTAGAGAAACTGGGTGTTCCCTATGCTTCTTAGGGTAGGTTATGGACATGTAATGAGGTTTGAGAGCAGGGCTTGTTCTTGTCTTGGAGTGCTCTCAATTGCATATCCAAACTACTAGCAGAGGCATGCCCCTTTCAAGGGGATCATTGGACCTCGTGTCCACAGACCATCTACACACCCTGCCTAGGCTGCGGAATCAGGCGGGTTTAAGAGACTGCATGGGCTCTACTGCTTCTCTGCTGGAAGTTTTCTGTAACAAACCCTGCATTGTGTCTGCACCGCAGGGCTCTGGCTGTGAATGTCCATGACCCCCTTGAATGGACAGTTAGGTCATCTTCTCCAAGAACAAGTTGTATTTCTTTATTGATTTCAAATGTTCCTATATGTCTTTTAAAAGAATGTTTTTTCATAAAGTTCTTGTTCTGTTCATTGGGTAAATTTCTTGATCTTTTATGTATTCTTATTGCTATTATAAATTTTTTGTTATGTTTTCTAGCTAGTTTTGGCTGATGTAAAAGAATTTTTAGCTTATATAGATATTGTATCCACCCTTGCTGCTTTTTTCTATTAGCAACAAAAGTATACTAGTAGATTTTTTTGAGTTTTATAAATAGATGATCATATGATATAGATGAGAGTAGACTGTCATCAATAATGACAGTCTTACCTATCTACCTTCTAGAGATACATATTACATTTCTTCACATTTTGTCTTATCACAATAGCCATAGATTTCAGATTCCAGTACTAAATTGATAGTAATGGTGATAACACGTATCCTTCTTTATTTCCCTCTACCCATCTTAATGATAACATATTGAAAGTTTCTTGATTATATTTTCTGTAGATTTACCACACAAAGGAAACACTGTTATAGCTTTGGTTATTCTAAGAGAAAAACAAAAAGCTGACCATTATATACCAGACAAAGCAGAAAAAAGGACCAGAGAGAAAAAGTATTTTAAAATAAGCATATTAAATGTCATCAGAGAAGTAAGGCAGAATATTAAAAATATGAATAAGGGACAAATAGTCTTAAAGAAGAACCAACTGGAGGTACTGCATAATAAAATAAATGGGAAATAAATAATTCAAAAGGCAGGTTGAATATGAGAATGAATATAGCCTAAGAATAAATCAATACACTAAAATTTTATTAGGAACTCTTCCAAAAATGGCAATATAAGATAAAGAAATGGAAAAATATACATGGAAAACTAAAGGATAATAGTATAAATGCCAACATCCTTTTTGAAGGAGTCCAAATAGAACAGAAAACATTAAAAAGCAAATAAACAAATAAATTGATCAGGAAAAAATATTCCAAGTATAATAAGGGATATTAAAGAAAGATATTTAAAGTGCTTATAAAGCACCAAATTACATAGATATTGTTTAAAAAGAAGAAAAAAAGAAAAACTATACTGTTATTGTACAACTTAAGGACATTTGACCTGGTTACGGTCCAATCAGGGAAGCAAAACCACTGCAAGTATTTTGAAATAAGTAATTTATTATAGATTAGACATTAAACAATTCTGGAAAGAGCCTGGAAAATAAGACCCAAAAAGGAGTTGAAGAATTAGAGAAGGGTCATTAATAAGCCCCTGCATGAATGACTAGAGCCGGAAGAAAAATCTGGAATTTAGGCAGGTCCAGCAGCTGGAGAATGACTGCCAAGTGTTCTGGTCTCCAAGTCTGAAAGGTGCTGATTCTGTACTCCTACCGCTCTGTGATTCATTCCAGAGCACGTCACAATGGCCTGAGATCACCGCCACGCAGCTGGGCAGCATGCGGAAAGGGTGTTGGGTGGAGAACATAACCCAAGATAGGTTTATTATTTTTAAATTAAAGCCTACTCCCAAAAACAATTTTGCAACAGAGGTATATATCATCCATTTAAAGTGAAGCAATGATTAAGGAATGTGTGCAGATAATGCATTGTCACTCGAATCGTTCAGATTCCTC
This sequence comes from Equus quagga, assembly GCF_021613505.1. Lineage (NCBI taxonomy): Eukaryota > Metazoa > Chordata > Mammalia > Perissodactyla > Equidae > Equus > Equus quagga. The sequence continues at coordinate 338,710 of NC_060287.1, read as the reverse complement.
CAAGTGACAGTCTGACAGATAGTAAGGTCCAACTTACTAGTATCTTTAAAAAAATGTGTATATTTTTTCCAATTAATGATAATTGTTTTCATTCTCTTTTTGTCAAATATTATATCTTGGATGGAGACTTCTGGAAACAGATTCTGAGACAGAGTTGCATACAGAGGTTTATTTAGAAGCTCTCTTGGGGATCCGCCTGTCAGGAAGTGTGGAAAGAAAGATGGACACAGGGAGAAGACGACTCACATTGTAGTTGCAACCAGGATATCAGCTGATCTTTTATGGGCCTAGAGTGACCCTTCAGAATGGTCTCCATTGAAGCTACACGGCCAAGGCTTCATGTGCCTGCTTCAGCCAGTTATTAGCTGAGAATCGCTTCCTGGGTGGGAGGTGCAACACTGGGTGAGGCTGTTCCCTGCAGCCTGGTGGAATTCCCGTTAACAGATACGTCAGTAAGCCTCAGAAACCAATATTGCCAGCAGCTGGCGGCGGGTGGGGTTCTTTGACTCAGAGGAGTATCCACGATAGGCCACCCTTTGTGCCACTCTTATTCATTTGCTTCTCTTGGTGATTTACCTCATTTGAGGGTAGCTTCTTCAAGATCTGTTGCTGCAGTTGACCTTGAGGCCATAACTGATACTTACTCATCCCCCTTCTCTAGCATCCGTTCTAGAGTCCCCTTCCTTCCACCAACACCTCTCCTGGTCTGAATAGAATTTTTGGTGGGGCAACCCTTATCCCTGAGGAGTCTGAGCCAGTAGTTACCATGCCTATCTCAGAGGATGGCTACTCTAGCAATGAGATACTAACACTGGTAGCTGTGGAATATGGATAGCCCCTGGCATCCTGTGATAGTACGATGGTTAAAAGTTTCACGGGATGGCATAGTAGAAGGGGCCCCGCTGGCAGCTACAATATATCTAATACCAGAAAGAAGCTGGGGAAATGATAAAAATAAGGGCTTGGAATTAGGCTGGTATTCCTGAACAGCCTTGATTCACTAGAGAGAGATAATGACAGGCTCTATGATTAATCATCAATTCAAGGAAAAATGAGAAAGTATTTAAGAAAAAGATGTTGGCATTATCACTACCCCATCTTCATCAACTGACTCCAGGAATAGAAGCATCCTCTGGCCCTCAGTCTTTTTAGAAGACATTATCCCTCTGGAACTTCTTTCCATCGGATTTCAATGCATCCACAGCTCTCCAGTGACTTTAAAGGAAAGCATGATTTCTCTTTTTTTTTTTTAGTTACCCACGATTTATTACTGTTATAGCAATTTGATGATTTAAAAAATATGTCCAAAAATTCTTTGAGACTTTTCTCCCTTGAAGAAGCAAAATTTTATTCTCCTCCACTTGAGTGGGGACTGGATTTAGGGACACACTTCCTATGAACAACAAATGGCAAAAGTGATGGCATGCCCTCAAAGACTGCAGCTTCCTTCTTGGAGAGGATATCCTGACCGCATCTCTTGCTTTGTGGAAATTGGCTTCCATGTTCTAAGAACATTCAGGCAGCCTATGGAGAGGCCCACATATTGAGAACCGAAACCTCCAGCCTTGTGAATAAACCTGCTCTGAATTGGACCCTCCACCGGTGGAGCATTTGATGACTGCAGACTCAGGTGACAGCTTGTCTGCAAGCTCATGAAATATCCTGAGCCAGAACCACTGAGTCAACCACTCTAGGATTCCTGGCCCTCAGAAAACATGTGAGATAGCAAACGTTTTAACTTGCTGAGGTTGGGAGTTAGTTGTTATACAGCAAGAGTAACTAATGCAACAGGACAAAGATCTTTCAAAGCTCTGTACATCTTCCCCGGAAGCCGTTCATTAAGGAATCTTACCCACCCACTTTGATGGTTCCCAAATTTATTTCACTAACCCAGAAATCCCAGAGAAGCTTTCACACATTGTGCTGTTTTCCATTTGCCCATCACCCACTTCCACTTCTGCCTCTCTAAAACCCTATTCATGTTCTAGAGGATGCAGGGATATTTTAATGTCCCAGATGTATCTTTACTGTGGTATTTAGCACTTTGTATGATAAGTTTTAATATTTCTATCCAATCTACTAGACAGTGAGATGCCTGAAGGGAGGAAGAGTGTTCATCTCTGCATCCCTTTGCACCTGGCACTTAGGAGTCCTCAACACATGGCTCTTAATTAATGAATGAATAATTAATTGATAGTCATGATAGAATCAGTCACAAACTAACTATCTGAGGCAACTATGAATTGCAAAATGTGGTTTAATGGTAATTAGAGACATCAAGCATGGAAAAATATGATAAACAGTAATTGCATTGTTCATTTAGACTGGGGGTGACTGAGCTTCAGTTTATTGTCCCAGAATACTTCATCAGTGTTTATGTGACATCTTTCATGGGAAAAAGGATCTTCAGTGAAATAAATAAATCTAATATGTGCCATCTAACAAGGAAAAGATGAAGGAAGGGTTAAGATCTGTGTTGGAAAAGCCAGATGAGTATCTGCATCTGATTTACTAATTAACTTAGACCCCAGCTAATTTTCATCATCATGGTGTTTACTGGGACTCTAGACACAAGAGCTCTGAGGACACCCCATAACAAGTGCACTAATGTTTCTCGAGTTCATGAACCATGGCCCTTCAACCTTGATGCTAGTCTGAATGGAACAAGGCCACGATATATTTTTGGTTTGTAATCCCTTGTTATCAATTGTTCAAGTGCTTTGGCATGAAAAGGAGGGGGAATGCCACTCCTCTATCCCCTGCTATTTATACTTCTCCTCAAGTCATCATCCTGGTGACAATAATGGAGTGAGGAGGGCATTGCTTTCATGACGCTCTTTAACCTCAGTCCTTTTACATACTGTTTGCAATCTGCACAGCCGTACAATTATTCAGCTTCCCTTTCTTTTTCTGGCATCTTTTCACACTTCCAAAGCTCCCTAACTTATAATTCAGCTTCACTGGCGTAAAGACAAAAATATCCTCCCAACTGCAGTTTAAAAGCATGCCACTGTTGGTCTTAATCTCCTTCTAAAGCCCTAAGATATAAATTCAGCCTGTATTCACTGTGTCCCAAAGAGCCTCTTTTCTGAAACTCTCTCTCACTGCCGCAGGGCCTCCCCAACAGCTCACAGTGGCCATCTGGTTGGTATGCGTCCCCAGATGGGCTCAGTCAGCACAGATTCCAGGGTCTAGGAAAGAGGAGAGGAAAGAGACATTTGGCAGCTGACTAAATTTAAAATTTACAAGATTGAGACAAGCTGCATTTCCTTTCCTCTCAGCTTTACCATCACCTGCCAAAGTTATTTGTGCCTAATAGGAGCTGCCATCTTGGTTAGCAAACTTCACAACAGTTCATGATTTCCTAATGAGAGAAGACTTTGAGAAGCGGAGAGAATTATATTAAATGTGATTGGTTCCTTGATTGTTTCCTTAAAAATCTTTTACAAAAATGTGCATAGATGCTTGACTTATTGTGAAATAGTACATTTGAATGATGTGTTGTGTCTTACAATAGAAAAGCAGAAGAATGAAAAAGATATGTTGTGCATTCTACTAAGTAAGAACAGAAAACACTTATAGGGCTTAAAACATGCCAGGCAAATGTCCTCAGTGATTTACATACTTGAACTCATTTAATCCTCACAATAATCATGTGAAGTACTTACTATTATAAAAAGGGAGGCATAAAGAAGGTAAATAATTTGTGCAAAGTGACACACATACTGGCAGAACTAAGATCTGAATTGATGGTCTACCTGCAAAGTCCATGGTCCACTCTAGAGCACCACCCTCTTTACACCATATGTCCTGTGTTCTTGATCAGGCTACTAAGTGGGTTCACATGCCAAGACTTGACTTCTGTGAAGTTATTTCCCCTCTAGTTAACTGCCGCCACAACTGGCAAGCAGTGTGGACGCATCTGATGGGCAAGCCTGAAGTTTGGTGATTCCCCACCAGCTGCCACGTTAGATGGCAGGACCTTGGTTGCTAATATTAACGTCTCTGAAGCTGAGGGAGCAAGGTGGTTGGACATGTTGGCCCATACAGTCCCGAGGGTAGCAAATAATTGCTCACTGTTCTGCAGTAACATAATCCGGTTTGTGCTGATCAGGTTTCTGGCTGCACCAAAAGCCTTCTCAGATTTTCAGCACCACAGGCCACACAGTATGTGTCTTCATGTCTGAGAACGCGTGTGTTTTAGATCATTTCAGGGTCAATAATTTGGTGTCAGTACCATTTAGTACATCATTTGGAGACTTGATAAGGTATGTGAGTAATTATGTTTTCATCAAAATAGAAAAACACAGTTAAATGTCTAATATGCAATCTTCTGCCACAATTAAACAAGATTAGGAAAATGGGACACAATGTGTGCAGGGCTATTAAATGTGATGTCTCCTACGCAACCAAGAACCCTATTTTCACCTCTACACAATAAAGGTGCAAAAAGATGGGTTTTTCAAGGAGGCTACAAACTATGAGGAAAAAGTCCCAACGTGCCACCTGACTACACTGGCAGGGGTGACCCGCAGCAGGGATAATCATCCACCAAAGGAGGCTTTGCCGTGACCATGACCGTGGTGGTTAAATCACGAGATGGAGTTGCACAAGGAGAGGGCTCTGGGAGTTTTGAGATGGCTTTGAGCTGCTAAATCTAGGTTGACAGAGTGGAAGTCTAACTTGCCTGGATTTCAGAGAAGAAGGGAAGCTACAGGAGACATCTGAGTAGAATGGGAAGCAAGTTATGCTCTCTTGCCTCCTATGATGCTGAACCTCCCCAGGAAAATCACAGGCTTGTTAGCCCCCCTGAAATTTCCATGGTTCTCTTACAAATGAACATTACAAACAAAGGGAGAAAATGCCCATAGTACTTTTGGGCTCCCTAAGAATTACTAAGAGAAGAGTTACAAGATATTAAACTCTTCATCTTTTGAGGAATATCCACAAATCTTTTAATAAAAATCAATTTCTGATATCCAGCCAGGATTAAATCACACTAATAACCTCAAAGAAATATGCATTTTAGCATTTATACTATTGTTTATTCTACACATCAATGTTAGTGTCCTGTTAATTTTCAACTACTCAAACTACTACATAAAGCCTGAACAAGTAACAATAAAATGTTTTAAATGAGAATTTGGAAATAAATTTGACCTTACCAAAAAAGATCTTTTAAATTGTCCTGCTTATGGAATATCCTCTTTTCATGTTAGCAAACTACCTCATCCGCATTTTAGCAACAACCTCGTAAATGGACTCTCTCCCTCTCTCCATTCATGCTCAACCCACAAATACGAATTATGATCCCTCACTGTTTCAAAGCCATCAATAGTCCCTCATTGATAAAATATTAAATAGAAGAACAAACTTTTACTATGAATCACATGACAATAAAATGGCCACAATTGGAATTTTGCCAAGCCAGCGTTTTCATGCTGGATATTTTAACTTGCATAAGAAATGTTTTTTTCCCTTTTCCATTAAGATAAACAATAAATAATAGTAACTTGGCAATGAATTGACATAAATGATAATTTTTCCCAAAGAGAGTAAACACATGGGTAATAAGAACTGAAACTCACTGTTATAAAACTTGGCCAGGATTATTTTACAATATTTTCTTGGCAATATAAAGAGATCCCAAGTTGGAAAGTAATAAGAATTCTCAACTTTGAAATATTGGTCAGATATTATCATTATATTTTTTGCAGTGAATATATTCAGGAATTTTGTCTAACAATTTTTTTCAGTTTAAAATGTTTCATACGTAGTCTTTATAATCTTGGAAATAGAGGAAAAATTATAACATAGAACTAAAAGTAGGAATGGGTGGAAAGAAGAAACAGATAAATAGGGTAGAGTAAGAAGTAAGAAGGATGACTATTTAAAAAATCTCAGCAACAGTACATTTTTAACAGAAATTTTGAGAAAATTGTAGATTGGTATACTTTTGTAAAAAATAATATTGAGAGATCCTGTGTACATTTTACCCAGTCTCCTGCAATAGTAACATTTGAAACTATAATGAAATATCACAGTCATGTTATTGACATTGGTTTAATCCACATATCTTACTCAGATTTTCCCAATTCTATTTTTACTCATTTTTGTGTGTATTTAAGCTCTATATATTGTTTCACAGGTGTAAATTGATGTATCTACCACCATAGTCAAGAAACTGAACAATTCCATCACCAAAAGGACTCCTCCTGTTGCTATATTAGGATCACACCACTTACCCCTCATCCAACATCCCTATGCCCTGGCAACCACCGTCATTTCAAAACCTTATGTAAATGAAATTAGACAGCATGGAACCCTAGGACTGGTTTTTTTCACTCAGCATAATGCTCTGGGATTCATCCAAGTTGTTACATACATCAGCATTTTGTTTCTTTTTATTCTTCAGCTTTCTTTTTCTTCTAAGCTGCCTGATTTCTTTGTATAAAGTTATTCATAGTGTCCTTTGTTAATTTTTTAAAGACTGCAGGATCTGTAGCGATATCTCATATTTTATTCCTAATATTGATAATTAGTGCCTTCTCACTTTTTATTTTTGTTAGTCTTGCTGGAAATTTATCAATGTTACTGATTTTTTTCAAAAGAACCAGCTTTTTGTTTCATTAATTTTCTCTATTATTTCACTATTTTCAATTTCATTGATTTCTGTTCTTGCCTTTATTATTTCCTCCCTTCTTGCTTTGGGTTTATTTTACTCCTCTTTTTCTAGTTTCTTGAGATAGGAACTTAGGTTATTGATTTGAAACCTTTCCTCATTTCTAATGTAAGCAGTTAGTTCTGTAAGTTTTTCTCTCTGCACTGCTTTAGCTGCATCCTATGTTTTTTGATAGATTATGTTTTGGTTTTCATTAAGTTCTATGCTTTTTTTGTGTGTTTTCTTATCCTTATGGATTATTTAGAAATGCTGTTTAATTTTTATGTGTTTAGAGATTTTCCTGGTTTCTTTCTGTTACTGATTTCTAGTTTGATTATCTTCTGGTCAACAAACAGACTCTATATTATATAAATTCTTTTAAGTTTGTTGGGGCTTGTGTTGTGGCCCAGGTTATTTTAGTGAACGTTTCATGGGTGGTTGTAAAAAATACATATATTTTTCAGTTGTCGAGGGGACACTTTAAATATGTCAATTAGATCCTGTTGGTTGTCTGCTGTTCAAATCTTCTTTACCTTTGCTTATTTTTCTGTCTAGTATTTCTATCAGTAGTGAGAAGGGGCTTTGAAGCCCTAAACTGTAATTGTAAACGTGTATATTTCTCCTTTCAGCTCTATCAATTTTTGCTTCATGTATTTCGAGGCCCTGTTATTTGGCGCATACATGTTTAGGATTATTATATCTTCCTGATGGATTAATCTTTTTCTTATTATGCACAGTCCCTCTTTGTCTCTAGTAATATTTTGCTCTGAAGTCTACTTTATCTAACATCAATGTGACTAACACTTTTTAAAATTTGATTAATGTTTGCATGGTAGATCTTCATTAATGTTTGCGTGGTGGATCTTTATTAACGCTTGCGTGGTGGATCTTTATTAACGTTTGCGTGGTGGATCTTTATTAACGCTTGCGTGGTGGATCTTTATTAACGTTTGCATGGTGGATCTTTATTAATGCTTGCATGGTAGATCTTTTTCTATCCCTTCACTCTGCACTGACTTTTCAGTTGGTTTTTTTACTCCACTGTTAGTCTCTGTTTTTTGGTTCGTATATCTAGACCATGTATATTTGAGGTAGTTATTGATATGTTAGTGTTAGTCTGCCTTTTATTTTTCTGTTTTGTTTCCTGTGGTTCTCATCTTCTGTTTCTGTCTTCATGCCTCCCGTGGGTTACTTGAACATATTTTAGAATTCCATCTTAACTGATAGTGTTTTTGAGTGTATCTCTTTTTATAGTTTTTGTAGTAGTCGTTCTGGGTCTTACAATAAACAAATGTGACTTAAAACAGCCTAATGACAGTAACATTTTACCACTTTGAGTAAAATGTGGAAACCCGATTTCCATTTACTGTCCCTATCTTTAAATATCAATTTCTGGAGTATCATATGGTGTTATAATTCAGTTTCACTCCTCAAAATGATTTGTGAGGGGCCAGGTGGCACAGCAGTTAAGTTCACATGTTCTCCTTCTCGGCAGCCTTGGGTTCGCTGGTTCTAATCCCGGGTGCAGACATGGCACCGCTTGGCGAGCCATGCTGTGATAGGCATCCCACGTATAAAGTAGAAGATGGACATGGATGTTAGCTTAGGGCCAGTCTTCCTCAGCAAAAAGAGGAGGACTGGCAGTAGTTAGCTCAGGGCTAATCTTCCTCAAAAAGAAAAATGTTTTATGAAATTCATGAAGTAAAGGGTGGCCATGGTATGTGCCTGTAGTTTTGCACTTTCCATTGTTTTTTCTTCTTTACTGATGCTCTCAGATTCTTTCTTTTGTCATATTCTTTCTGTTGTAAATTTTAAGAATAAGTCTGATAGTGACACATTCTCTCAGTTTTCCTTCATCTTTGAATATCTTATTTCCTCTAATTCTTGAAGGATAGTTTCACTGGATGTAGGATCATGAATGACTGTTCTCTTTCTTCAGCACTTGAAAAACGTTGTGCCATTTTCTTCTGGCCTGCACGATTTCAGGTGAAAATCCATTGTCATATAAATTAGTGTTCCCTTATAAGTAACTGTTGTTTTACTTCGACTACTCTCAAGATTTTTTCTTTTGTTTTTAGTTTTAAAAAATTTAATTAGGGGCCAGCCCCGTGGCCGAGTAGTTAAGTTCGCGCGCTCCGCTGCAGCAGCCCAGGGTTTGGATCCTGGGCGCGGACATGGCACCGCTCGTCAGGCCGTGTTGAGGCAGTGTCCCACATGCCACAACTAGAAGGACCTGCAACTAAGATATACAACTATGTACCAGGGGGGATTTGGGGAGATAAAGCAGAAAAAAAAAGAAAAAAGATTGGCCACAGTTGTTAGCTCAGATGCCAATCTTTAAAAAAAAAAAAGATTAATTATTGCGTATATTTTTTTTTGAAGTGTGGAGTTTGTCCTGTTTGGAATTTGCTCAACTTCCTGAATCTGTAAGTTTGTGTCTATCACCAAAATGGGGGATGTTTTCAGACATTATTTCTTCAAATACTCTCAGCCTCACTCCTTTTCTCCTCTTTTTCTGGGACTCCAATGATACAAATATTGGCCCTTTTGTTACTGTCTCACAGGTCCAAATCTCTGTTCAATTTTTTTCAGTCTATTTTATCTCTGTTTTTCATATTGAGTACATTTTATTTTTCCTCAACGTTACTGATTTGTATCCTCTGTTTCTCCAATACGCTGTTGAACTCATCCAGTGCAGTGTTTTTGAATTATTATTATTACTATTATTATTTCAATTCTATATTTTCCATTTTGTCCTTTTTTCTACAACCTCTAATCCTTTGTTGAGATTTTTCTATTTTTCCTTTGTTTCAACAGAGTTTGTAATTGACTGATAAAGAATTTTTATGAATGCTGCTTTACAACACTTGTCAGATAATTACAGCTCTGATTCCTCTCAGTATTGGCATCAGTTAATGTCTTTTGTAATTCAAGTTATGACTTTCTTAGCTCCTAATAGGTGACTTTCAATTATATCATGGACATTTAATCTATTCTGTTAGGAGACTGCAGGTCCTATTTACGTGTTTTATTTTAGTGGGCAGTCACCTTGTTGAGATTTAGCACACAGACCTTGGCCTATTCTTGTGGGCTGTGGTTCCAATGTCAGTTTATAGTCAAAATTTTTGTGGTATTTTTTTTGGTCTGCTCAGTTTTTCTGGGGCTACTGGGACTCCCACTGGTCCCTGCTGGTGCTGCCTGCAAGGGCAAAACTTGTTTCCTGGCACCCAGAGTGCCTCATGGATGAGAGGTATGGTGGACTTCCTCTTTCTGGTGCCCCTGGCTGCTCTGGCATCTCTGAACAGGGAAGGGAGTCTCAGGCCCATGGGGTCAAAGAGGTTTCTGGGGCCAGGTTGCTTGCTGCGAGTGGGTCACTCTTGCCAGCTCTACCCATTTCTCACAACTGTGGGTGGGAGAGGAGAGTCATGGTTCAGGGGGATAAAATGACTTCCTGGGCTGGACCATTTGATGGATCTGCGTTCCTATTGCCAGTTCCTCTCACTGCCTCAGTATCTCTTGGAGGAGGAGGAGTCTTGGACCACTTATTATTGGTGGAGCTCTCCATCAATTGCCTTTGCTAGTGGTGTCTAGCTCAGCCGATGCTGTCAGAGGGACTCCTTTTAGATATGGAGAAGGAATGAGTCTACCTGGGCTGGCTTCTGTCGCTAAGTTAGGGTTAGAAAATCCTAGGCCTAGGTGATCTTCCCCTGTTGGGGAGGTACAAGAAGCCCTGCCACTGTGAGTTACCTCTAGTCTTGAGGTCTCAAACTAGTTTGCCCTCTTCTTGCTACATTTTAGAATTCTCCTTGAATTGTCTCTTGAACTACGTCCAGTAGTAATAGTTAGACTTAGTGGGGAGGAACAGGGAGGAACAAGTCCATGCTATCTTGTCTGGACTGTAAGCCCAACTGTACATTTTAAAAGTGAGTTTCTATATCACCTGTAATAGTTTGCCTTTTCTTCACTTTCCAATTTTCCCCCTCAAAAAAACTTAACAAACATAGTCTGTGATTTTACTGACTGCTGAAATCTTTTTCATTAATTTTTTAACATAATATAACTTTGATTCCTGTGTAGATAGGAAAAACAATAAAAATTTCATTAAAAAATGGAAAATTTGGGCCAGTATAAGATTGGTGAAATTATTCATACACACATAGAGATCATTTATCTGTGGAAATATTATTTTTAAAAGCTGAGTATGCCAAATAAAAATCTTGCAAAAAATGCTTATTAATCATATCTCTAAATGCATTGCATCATTTGAATAGCATTGTGTGATTCTAAAATTTTGGAGGACACAGACAATTTATTCCTTCTTGAATGGTAAAAAAAATGATGTGAAAATATATTATCTTTAAAGGAGAACTGAATAAACAGGGCATATAAGAAAATGGTTAATTGCTAACTTTAAATAGGTGAGAGAAGACTTTGAGAATTATTCATCCTTAATGCCTTCAGACACTGTTACATTGAGTGATCTTATGCGGGACTGAGTCCTAAGCAAAATAGGACGTATGCCTTTCTGAAACAGTTGACTCAAATAATGCTAACCTTAAAATATGATTTACCAAATACCAATAGTTAATGAGTTTAAAATGTTATTTTGTTTCTATGGTCTATAGAAAATAAATGTTCTACAGTGATTTTTTACAAAAGGCTGTCATTTTTCTGAGGGCTCATAATCAACATTCCATGGTTTATACAATCTATATATCCAGTGATCAGATGTGACACCTGATATGTTTTTTAATTTCGACTTTCTTTGACATTTTAATATTTTAATAAAGAACTTTGTTTCTTTAGATAAGAAAGCTGTCATTATGAAATTGGGCTTTTTCAGCTCATTTAAAGATAGCAATGTATGATCTTTGGGAATAATGGCTAAAGACAAAAATGTTGAAGAATACATGGAAGAGTATTACTTTTTAGAAATTTTTAAGTAAGATGAAAGTAAAAGAGAGTGGTGCTTTTAAAATACATCCACAAAATTTTTGATATACCTCCCTTCAAGAAGTAGAGCTTAATTCTCCTGCCATTGAGTGTGGGCAGGATTTTGTGACTTGATTTCATCAAATAGACCGTGGTAGAAGTGATGATGTATGACTTTCAAGACTAGATAATTAAAGACTTTGCGACTTTCTCTCTACTCTTTCTTGGATCAGTTGCTCAGGTGGAAGCTAGATGCCATATCACGAGGACACTCAAGTAACTTTGTAAAGATGTCCATGTGGCCCATAACTAAGACCTCTTGCCAAAAACCATCAAGGAATTGAGGTCATCTGCCAATAGTCATGTAACTGAGCCATGCTGAAAGTGAATCCTTCAGCCCCAGTCAAATGTTCACATGATAGTTGCCCCAGCCAATAACTTGATTTGACTCTGACCCAGAACCATCCAGCTAAGCCATCTTCAAGTTTTTGATGCATAGAAACTGTGAGAGAATAAATGCTTATTGTTTTCAGTCCCAAAGTTTCAGGATAACTTTTCATGCAGCAATAGATACCTATAGAAATAGTTTTCCTTACAGACCTTGACAAAAGGGTCATATCCTTCAACGCCAGAAATAAACCTGACCTGACATGGGCTAAATTACGAAAACATTCTGGGGAAATGTGTAACTCTTCCTTTTAGCAAACCCAAACCCCCTACCTATTTCAGCTTACCAATATCTTCACTGCAACCCTCTCTACTGTTCGATTTCCTTCTCATTCAAACTGACAAATTAGAAGAATAATCTAGTACATTTTTGTTAGCTAGACTTAAGCTACTCAACTTCTCATAGTCCATTTTGTGCTTTTCAATGAGGAGATTCTACAGTAGTGATGTCTGTTCTTCAGAAATCAGATCACTACATTTTTATTCACAAATAAGGTATTTTATTTCTATACCTCTGAATATTCTTGTTCTGAGCTTAACATGGAATTCGTATGTACCTGAGGTCTTCTTTCATGAACTATTTTAATATCATGTTAAAAATACATAGAGAATAATCTGTATTTTAAATCCTTTGTTTGACTATATAAGCATATTCACTTTTTAATATGAATATTTTAGCCAAAGTTAGTGTAAAATTATCTGGAGCAAGCAAATCTGCTGGGTTTACTGTTAAGCAAGAATTGTGAGGCAAATGATGACTTCCTAAAGTAGACAGTCTTGGGAGTAACATAATTCTGTCAGTGGTCAAATTCTCTTCTCAGAAATCCCACTGCTATGTGTAAGGAACTCCCAAACAGAAGGCCCTAAGAGTAATATTAACAACCCTGGTCAAATCCAATTTCTATCTATATTTTTTTCTCTAACCCCTCATATGCTTTTTGGTTTTTACAAAGTCAAAAAATTGCTGTAATGTGTTAGGCAGACAGTTCTGCATGAAGGGAAACTCCATGTTTCCATTCTAAAATAGATACATATTTCTCCCACTAATTATGTTATTGCTATTATTTTGCTTGGCCAACTACTGGCTATTTCATCATTATTTTTATTCTGGGATAAATTGTTTTAATTCCAAACCTGGGAAGATTTTCCTTAAAGAAAATTAAAAACTACATTCCACTAAAATGGCATGGAAAGAGATAAGTCATTCCAAGTATCCAAGTTATTGGTAGAATATCTTAAAAGTTACATGTGTTGACTGAACATCCAATGATCTTATCATCCTGTGAATTACCCTCCTGCCCTCTGAAGTCTCAGACCCCTAACCCATTTCTTAGCTCAAGATGGTGTATAAACCTCATTTTACCTTTTTGTCTCTGACTCTTGCATGTATGTGGGGTTCTCATATGTACGAAATTAAATCTTGTTTTCTCTTGTTAATCTTTCTCATGTTAATTTAATTCTTAGATCAGCCAGAAGAACCTAGAAGGGTAGAGAAAAATTTTTCCTCCCAGAACATCAACCAAATAAAAAAATGAAGTGTATATGCAATTACCTTACCTGTTTTCAAGCATGATACAGCACACACAAACTGCATTATGGGGAGAATTAATAATTCAGAGCATTTCATCAGGAAAAGTTGCCTGAAAGTTGATTTGAATATTATTTTGGCATTAAAGCGGAATAAGGTACAACCAGAATCCCACATATAGAGACACAGTGACAGTTACTAATTGCTAAAATGAAATATGGTGGCCTTTTAAAATTAAGATTAACAATTTTGCCATCACACCAGTCACTCTTGACACTTAAGGTTGAACTGCTTTCCTTGTGTTACCAAATTATGACAATACCCACTCCTGGCTTATACTAAAAGGGACGTTTCAAAGGGTTGACAGCTGATCCTCAGGAATCTGAAAGGAAATATCAGGTAGGTATTACTTACCCACATATGAGGCTTCCAGGAAGACCCAGGGAATTTGTATGGCTCAATATTGCTGGAAATTCACTTAATACATTCTGTGCTTCTCCTTAGTGTCTACACAGGACTGATTTAGGGATAGTGGCTGCCATGTCTTGATTTAAAACAAAGATTTTTAATCACAATAAAACCACTGCCTTGGCAAGCTTTCCTGTAATCTTCATAAAGATCTCACAGAATCACCTTATGGATTTTCTGGGCAGCCATTCTCTTTTTGGAATTTGCGTCTAGACCAACTGGAGATAAGATCTGGTGTTTGGGGGAGCAGGTGCTAAAAGACCCAACAAAAAGTGGAACTGTCAAGGGCCGTAGAGCAGCGTGAGTTGAAACAATCAGTTTTATTACAGGACATTCTTTCTCCCCCTACTTACAGTTACTCAGAGGATAGTGGGGAAGCTACCATGCTGAGGATGGAAAACCCACTTCATTTCCAGGCTAAGAGTCCCACATTAAAAGACCATAAAGCTGAAGTCATTTAAGGAGTAGCTCCAGGGGCACATTAACTTTGCCTTCTCACAAAATGTCTGCCAATGCAGTTCTCAGAGACAAGCTCCTTCTCACAAAATGTCTGCCA